>NC_031986.2:35618777-35678777 GCF_001858045.2 Oreochromis niloticus
GAGGCGAAGGTGACAGAGCTGCCTGGACGGAGCATGCAGGAGGCTGCGCTCTTCACCGATTGGCTCAAAACAAGATCACAGCGGTTGCATACATGTCCAGAGAATTTCAGAGCTGTGGTGCAGGAGCAAAAACGTCTTCAGAGACGGGGCGTGGTTCTTGGGTGGGTTAGAGGTTTTCTTCCATTAAAGGCTTCTCCTGGGAACTGATGGGGGCCCCGCAAGATGGAGCCAGACTAGCTGTACTTAATCTGCTGCCCCAGGAGGAGGTGCAAACCATAACCTGACCAGACACCAGCACAGGGTGGATGGATGGGTGGGTGGGTGGATTGATATATAGATATCATTTTTAATACGTGGTTCTGAGACGGCATTTGGAGGTAGTGAGGCTGAGTCCTGACAGGGTGAGATCACCTGAGATAAACTGAAGCTGACCCCCCCCCCCCCCCCCCGTAGGACAAACAAGCAGAACTCTGATGATAAGAGTGTAACCCGTCCTGCTGATGGACGGGGTTTCCAGAGGATGATAGCAGGGGTCGACCGCTCAATGGCCCCACACACACACACTCTCTGACACACACACTGTCACACACACTGTCACACACACACACTCTCCCTATGCTGCTGCCCCCCCCCCCCCCCCCAAGCCCGCTCTGCGGCTTCCTGCTAATTAAATTCCTGCGCTGTCCATTAGACGGATAGACTGAGCGGGACTGCTGACTCGACACAGGTAGGGCAGCTCCTCGCCGTAATGGCTCGGAGAGCTCGAGTGCCTGAGCAATTCATTTGGCCACCCCGTTTTACACATCCCTGGGTCACCGCAGACTTTCAAGGGTGCAGGGGAGGAAAAGCTAATACTGTCAAATGCTTTAATTCTAAATCGGACACTCGGCGAGGCTGTGTCCTCTAAAATGGACGACATGCTCTTTCTAAACCCCCCCCCCACGCACGCTCTGCTGCAGGACTCCACTTGTCTACTTCCTGCCTGTCTCCGTGGGTGATGGTGGGTGTGTTCCACCCGAGCTTCAGCCTCAACAAGTCCACACACCTGAATGTATAACAGGTCATTTCAGGCTGCGCCCCTGTCACGGCAAGCTCAGGCAGCTGAATCGTGATGAGGGAGAGGCGATCTCTGTTGGTCACTTTGTTCTGACCAAATCAGAGTGAAGCCTGTCAAAACATACAGACATACAGCAAGAAACGGTCTGATTCAGACACGCTCTCACAGGTGTGCTGAAGGTGACCTGTTTTTCTCATGGTGATGACCCACGAGGGTCCGTGTGGGTCCGCCAGGGTCTGCGTGACTTGCAGGATATTTGAGTGCGTTTGCAGAGCGGCTGTATGATTGTCAGGGTTTTTTACCTTCACGCGGGATATTTGATTTTAGATTTTGATTTTAATTTACTGTTGCAGCTTCAAAAGCATGACTGAGGCAGGTTTAAGAAACAAAACGAAAACCTTTAACGGAAAATAACAGACAGACGAATCAGCCGGAGGAGTGAACATGAGAAATCGGTTCAGTCAGAGACCAAAAACTCAAATGTGAGAGCGCCGCAGCTGCTGCTCCTCCCTCGGTCAGCGTGTTTGTTCAGTGCTTTTGCTTCAAATGTTCCCCAAATACCCTGAACTACTCTGAACTCCACTGAAAACTGCAGGTACCAATGCTAACGAGGTGCACTGAGCACTTCACTTTTTTTCCAAAGCGTCTGTGGCGATGCAGGGATGATGACGACGACGGTCTCTGGACTGATTTGATGGTTTTGTCAGCAAACAGAAAGAGCAGCTGCTGGGTCCGCAGCAGAGCTGCACGATGACGGGCTGAGAACTGGAAAGTGCGCAGAGGTGAAGCCGGCTGAGTTTATTTCTGCTTTATGAGCCATTTAATTACATTCGGGCTGATACTCCAGCCCATCGTGAGCAGACGCATAAATAAAAAAGATATCATGCAGTCAGTGTTGCCGATCTCTCGCTAACCCTCTCCTCGGTGGATGCATCCAGCTCCCAGCTTTGACACACGCAGCTCCTTGATTTCATTAGGAGCAGTGTTTAGGTGCGCATGTTTAATCTGAATAAGACGAGTATGGGGGATTTATGGAGCATCCGGCTCCTCACAGGCACGCTGGATTAAGTTTGAGCTTCGATACTTTGAGGAAAAGCTGCACGCGGCCGATTTATTGGATTTGTTTGGAATAAAAGTGGATTTAAAGGATTGTAGATCTGGTCGTGTAGGTGGATGTGCAGCTCTGCCTCACTTGCTGTTTCTCTTCTCCTGTCTGTCCTCCACTGTAACTTCACACCTCCCTCCCCAGGGGGGGTCAGGCCTGTATGCAAGACGCAGCAAGTACTATTTAGGAAGTGACAGCTAATAAACAATGAAGAATTTACGTGAGCGCTGCAGGACGGACGTGCGGGGGGGGGAGCTGCTGACTGGACGCTCTGATGTCTCCGTCACACCAAGCGGAGCAGGTTTACGGTCTCATCCTCATGCTCTGCTCGCCTGCGAGTCGCTGTACAAACAACACTTTAGAGCTCAGCAAATCACGGAGCGGCCGGTGGGGGAGGGTGACGTCCTCCTGCAACATCAGACCCGCTCGGCTCTCCTTTAGACTGTGTCAGCTTCCTCCTCCATCCTCTGTAAACTCTGCATGTGCATCGTCTTCTTTGTCCTCTGGGAGTTTGTTCGGCCACACGCTCCAAACAGACCAAGGAGATGTGACGTGGCTCCTCACTCTGAGCACTTGTTGCTCCATCCAAACAGGATTAATGTGCTCAGGTCTGCAGAACCACCGTTCCTCCCCGATCTGATCCACACATCCCTGATGTGCTCCTGGTGTAGGCGCCGATCATTCATGCACATTTCAAGAACAAAAAATCTTAATCTAGCATAAAGTTTGACCAAAACTGACAAACTTCCTGCTCTGAGCCTTTCAGGAAGACTTCATCCAAAGTACTTCAATAAATGTTTAACCTACTGACTCCTGAATTTTTCCTTTTTCCATTCACTTGAACATGGTTGTCGGTCATCTTGCTCTCATGCTGATTTGTGTCCATGAGAGTTGTTTCAGATGTTTCACTACAATCGAGGGCTTACAAAGAAAAATGAAATGTAAAATAGAAGATCTTCTGTTTTAGCTTTCGTGTAGAGTGATGTGAGGCAGACTGAGCCAGAGGATCTCCACCTGTACCCTAAATGGAAAGTTTTCCTCTGCAGCTCTTTTTTCTTAATGAGCTCAGACGGTTGAGAACGTTTTTAGAAAGGTTGTTGTTCCCCTCAGACGACTCGAACATCAGAGCTGCATCGCACAACAGAGCTCTAAAAACATTTCAGCTTCTAAATGTAACTACGAATTCTACACCGCACTGCTGCAAGAACCCTGCAGCGTCAGTAAAGGTTGCTGAGGATCATGGATAGCATAGTTTATTGCTTATTGGTGCATTTATTGATGATCAGCGTGCACTATCAGGGATTGGTTGTTTTTCGCAGCAGCCCTCTTGTTGAAATTAGAAAAAACAACAATGGCGTCCCGCCTCTTCTTCCTCATTAGCATGTCAATCACACCTCGGCCTCGCCACTCTCTATGTCACGGGGAGGGGGGGGGGTCATCTTTCTTCATCATCTTCATCACAGCATCAGGAAAGCACACAGAGGCATGCTGGGAGGAGGAGACAGATTAGGAAAGGCTGAAGGAATAATGGCAGGACTGTGAGATGGAGGGGAGGAGAAAGGTGTGAGGAAACGGGATGAGGAGTGAAGCGGAGGAGTGCAGCTGCCTCCTCATTCCCACACTCCGTCTTCCTCCGGGCTCGTTTGTTCTGCTCCAGACTTCATTCACTTTTCGCCTAATTAACATCTCATCTGCATAACTTGTTGCTGCCCCCCCTCCTCCTCCACTCTCTCTGAAACAATGGCCGCCAGACCAGAGAGAGACTTAATCCTGAGCGCCTCTCCGGGCCAGATAAAAGCGATCTGTGCTGTCGAGCCACTCGCCTTTCTCCCTGCCAATTAAAACTCCTCTCGGCGGTGGCAGAGGCACCGGCAGAGCCTTCAGACCCCGATGCGTGAGCAGCGCTCAGCTCCCTGACCTCAGCGTCTTCCCCGTATGTTCAGTAAAGTGTTTACCTGCGGTGGGGCTGGCCTGCGCACTTCCTGTGAAGATCCCGCAGGTTTTGGAGGATCTCTGAAGGGGTAGGAGGTCGTGTGAATGCAGAAGCGGGAGTGGAGAAGGCTTTTGTTTTCCTCTCATTCAGTCCCCCCGCTCCCAAACCCTGCAGTGGATTTATGAGTCCAAACAGCAGAAGAAATGCGGTTTGGCTCTGTGAGCCCGCCGAAGGTGAGCGGACAGTCGGCAGTGCGTGGGGGCGGGGTGCAGGAACATTTCCAGGTCTCAGAGTCTCCTGGAGATGTGAGCCAGATGTTGCAGCGGCAGGGTTTAGATGGCGAGCTGTCACAACCCCTGCCTCCACGCCACACACACACACACACACACGACCGAAGCTGCACACTGGCCTCAAGGTCAGCAGCAACAGACACGCACACAGACATGCACACACACGCTCCGCTTTAATAAACAGGCACACGGGGGTCTGGAAACCTCTCTCCTCCTGATGAAACGGCTGAGCTGCTCGGACGGATGAATTCGGACAAACGGGAACAAATTGGCGTGGCGGCTCCAATATTTTATTGTTTGTGCTGTCGCTGAGGCTTTGGTCAGAGTGCAGCACCTCTGAAATCAGAATGGATACAGCATATATACTCGTACCCTCACGGGGGCTCGCTGCATCTCTGATCCTCAGGTTTCGACAGACTTCAGTAAATCAGACACGCTCATCTCTCCCAGCCAATCACAGAAAGTAAAAAACATTTCTCAACAAAGGCTTTGGCCACAAACTGTATATAAAAGATGGACAGAGGCACAGTTACATCCCCCACTCGGCACATCTGGAGTCCCGGCATTAGTGACCATATTTCCGGGTGTGTGGAGTTGAAGAGCAGACTGTCAGTGACTCTGCTGGTCACTGTGACTTTCACCCAGCAGGCTGTGTGGTTCCTGCCCCAGGTGGGGGAATCATGTTCTTTAGTTTTGGTTTTCATTGTGATCTTTTCCTGCTTAGGTCAGGAAATGATGCTCAAATAAACCTGAGCGTTTGTGAGAGAACCGTCCTGAAGACGAGCTTCTCACAGAAACGATGTCCATGTTATGTTAATAGCAATACATGAAGCTCTATATGGATGTCTGTGCACTCTGAGTGGTCAGTAAGACCTCGTGCTGGGGACTTCTGTTCACATGATCACAAAATGTTGCAGTAATGCTGTTGCGTGTGCGTCGTGAGCCGGCTGTAAGCATTTCTTGATGCTGTTGACGATTCATTCAACAAACAACAAGAGCCAATTTTAAAGTGGATGAAATAAAGGAGTTAATATAATATTCAATATTCAGCAAAAAGAGACGTGGGCTTTGTGCTTCAGTGAACTGTTTGAGTTCAGGTGTTGTTACTACGGCTGGGTATCGTATTGACTCAGTCAGAAATATTAGTTCTGATCATTTATCAGTACATATCCATATTTTTTATATTTATGTATAAAAACAAACCTGGCACTTGGAAGACTTCGTCAGAGGTGTGAGCATCACAGCAGATGCCTTTGTGTCAAAGTAACTGAGTGAAAAACATGAAGGAGATTTTCCTGTCCTGACTTTTTATAGCAGATAACGTCCCTAAAATTATTCTGCAATAGATCAAAAACTGGAGAAAACCATGAATCAAAAGATGAACATTACCTGATGCTGCTGAAGTGAAGCAGAGCAAAGTTACAGAGGTTTTATTAGAGACACAGCAAAGCAATCATTTGTAAAAGTTTAGATTTCCTCAGTATTGAACAGCAGAAATGAGGTTTTCCTGTCGTAGGCCAGCACTGAACACAACGGTAGACTGATGCATAATAAGCAGCGAATAATGCAGAAAACAGAGATTTTTGATGGCAAACTGGTTCCTGAGTACTTTGAGGGTGAGAGAGCTATGCAGGAACTGTGATTTTTATCGTGGTGGAAGCAAAACAGCCAAAGTAAGAGGGAATTGATGACGATGTTTATGAAACGTGAAGCGTAGTTTGGATCTTCTTTTGCTGCTGGTTCAGTGAATTTTTGTCCAAGTGACGAAACCTGCATCTTTAGAATCTGTGAGATGTCGGCTTTCAGCATCGACGACATGTCTGTGTACGGGCCAGGTTGGGTGACCAATCCACGCTCTGTGTTTACAGAGTCTGTTTACCTGCTCTCATTTGCTGTTTTAGCTGTTTGGTGGTTGTTGAAATAGTTGTGAGCTTTAAGATGAGATTATGGCGTCTCTGGTAAAATACATTTATATTTAAAAATCGATTCAGGATAGAATCAATCACTTTATTCAAACTAAAATTGATTTTTTAAACCCACACCTAGTCGTTACTGCGTGGAGAGCTGAGCTGACCATGATGTTTGCTTGCTGTGGTTGTTTCTGAGTTGATTTTAAGAATAGAGCAGAAACTGTTTCAGATCCGCTTCCTTTGAGTCCGCTTGTGACGTTGGCGCTCTGAAACATGGAGTCATGAGCCGCAGTGAGGTCACGGCGGTTTCTGGCGGTTTCTCTGGTGAGACGAGGGTTTGAGCTTTTCTCCCCTCCTCACATGTGGAGGTGAAGTTTGACTCTGCGCGCTCCTGCAGGAGAGAGCGTTTCCTCCCTGCAGGAGGCTGCAGCTCTTTATGTTTTATGTATATTCAACGTTTCCTGACTCAGACCAAGCTTCCTCTGCAGAGGCAGCACCCAGACTCAGCCCACCGCTTTCTGTGGAGCTCCTCTTCATCGCGCCTCCTCCTCCTCCTGTCCCCTCTCCTCTGAAGTGATTCAGCAGTTGGGGGGAGAGGGGTTGTTGTTGTAGGAGGGAGACAGAGGAGGGTGGAGGGGTCCAGGGAGGAGAAAGTGATATTTCTATTTTGTGGGCCGGTCCTGAGCTGAGATGACAGGCTGAGGGGTGTGTTATTACCCCGGCAGCCTCCTCCTTCCCCTCCTCCCTCTGCAGTGAGGGGAGGTGGGGAGGAGGATAATTTGTGTGGCGGTATCCGAGCTGCTCTCTCCTGACCCGAGGAATAACTCACAGCAGCAGCAGCCACAGTTTGTTTTCTGCGTGAGGAGAAACTCCAGCTCCTCTGCTCTCCCGCCCCACGCCTCCTCCCTCCTCTCCTCTCACTTACTGTCTACCCTCTCCTCTCTTTAATGTCTCCTCCCTCACTTCCTCCTCGCCTCCTCTCTCCTCCTGTGTCAGCAGCTCCTCTGTTAGCAGCAGTATTCAGCCTCCAAGGGCTTTTGGGGGAGACGGGCTTTAAGATGCCACCGGAGCAATTAGCCGCAGGCTCTATTAAAGTCCCCTCCTCCCCCCGCTCCCCCTTCACACCCTGCACTTAAATCACACTGCCAGCCCTCCTTAAGGTGGTCCGACTCCCTCCTTCGTCCCGTCTGTGTGCAGTTTCCCTCCTGGAGCAGGATGGGAAGCTTCCTACAGACTTGAGCCGCCCTACTCTGCCGGCCTGCCCGCCCGCGGCCTATTGATTATAAAAGTAATCAAAGGTATTGGCTCCTCCTCTAAACTGTGTGTGTGTGTGCGTGCGTTTGCGCGTGTGCTGCAGTATCACCGCTCTGCTGCCTGCTGATCAATGAGACGACTGAGCAGACGTGTAATGTGAATTCATGTATTCAGTTATCAGAAGAGAGTCACTGCATTGATCTGCGCATGCACACACACACACACACACACACACACACACACACACACACACACACACACACACAGGGATGTCCTGTATGGCGCTCGTGGCGATGATCTCACAGCGTCGGCGTTTCTCTGGTCTTGAACATTTCCTGTTTGAAACTCTGAGTGTGTCATTGATGATGGGCAACACGTGGGTCATACAGAACTGATCGACTCAATCAATTGAAGGTGGCAAAAGCTGCGTCCTCCCCATTTAAAGTCAGTATGGTTCTGCACATGCTCCGTCTGCACTGTGGTGCTGCTCACAGATGTGTTGATGGTTACTGTTACTCTTCCTGCGGTCTGCACAGATTTCTACTCGCAGAAACCTCAGAGGTCATTGTCTGTGTCAGCGTTGCCCTCGGGGAGCCAGAGATTCGTAAATGGTCACAGCTCTGTCATGGTCCCGAGTTTAAATCCTGGTTCCACCTGCTCGTTGTTCTCCGTGACATTTATTGGACGTTTCTTTCGCCATGACATCAGAACGCAGCTCTAGTTTGAGCCTAAAACTGGGCAGCGGTGGCGAGGACGTATCTCTGCGTTGACGTGTAGACATCTGAGCGGAGGCGCCATTGACGTCTAATTCCTGTCAGGTGTACAATGCTGTCCTCACCATAGCTGGACGCTTCGTCTGGCGCAGTGATGTGGTCAGTGGATGTAGACGGAAGACAGAAAATAGTTCTGTCTGTGACATGGCTCTCAGTGATGCGTGTTTGAGTAAACGGGTACGGTTTATTTCAGAGACGTTATTTCTGCCATTTGATTTTCTAACAAGGACATAGTGCCATCTCTCCAGCTGACGTCTACGGGGGGGGCCCGCCATTTAAGGCGGAATTACTAATGCTGCTTTAAATGAACAACTGCACGTGAAGTCGCACGAGATGTTTAAAATTTTTAAATTTGACCTTTTGTGTTGTTAGCGTAGTTGCGTCAGCTGGGTGGGTGAAGCTCTGTTACCTGGGTGAGGGTGCACTCACCAGGCCTTCCACCCTTCCCGCCACCGGTCTGCAGCTCACACCCTAAGTCAGACAACCAGAATTTTCCTCCAGATTTACACAATGACTCGAGATTCGGTTCAGATGTCGTGTAACTGACCAGTAAACGACTAAATGTGACGTTTTATCACCGAGTGTCTTAAATTCTCAGAAAATACAAAAGGGTTTGGTCTGTCGGTGGATTCTGGATAACCATCACACTGATTATTAAGTGGCGTGCTAATGCGACCTGTGCGTGAGCCTTAGATTAGAAAGACGTAAACTGCTGATTTTAGAGGGAGGACGAGGAGGGAGAGGAGCCATTCTTCATCACTAACAGCCCGACAACAACGGAGCAGATCTTCCTCCAACTTCTCCATTATCCCTAATAATAGTCAATCATCTCCCTCCCTTTCTCTGCCCCGCTGCGTCCCTCCCTTGCTCCACCTCGCCACATGATATTTAATCCGTCATCTTTGTTTTCAGCGCACACAGAGCAAGCTGTTGCTGGCAAGGCCTGTTAGGGCTCGGGCCCATCTGGAGAGCGGGCGCAGCCTTTTCTTTCAGTCTGTGTGTGTGTGTTGTTGTTGTTTGTGGACGCTGCGCTGCGTGTGATGCGTTCACTCCCTCCGTCCTCAGCGGGCTCGGCGGGTGCGGCTGCGGGACGCCGCAGCAGCGCGTCCAGGAAATAAATGGACTGTCAGGAAACTGAGCCGAGGATCCACAGACCCGCTTTTAACTCTCCTCATTCACACCATTGGCAGCTCCTCATACGCCGACTGCTCAGAGGACAGAAGCAGTGGCTGTTGGGAAAAGAAGAGAAATGGTTATCGTCTTCAGACCGCAGATTAGAGACCAGATAATCCAGCTGCTTTAACGTGGACAGCCACCTGCAATTTCAGTTTCAAGACCTCAGTGCACTGTTAGCATGTTATCATGCAGCAGATGTCACAGTAGCATTGTGATCAGAAATGTTTGTGACCTTATAAATGTGAAGTAAGTAGCGTGCTTTGAATTTCATGTTTCAGCAGAACCACAGACAGTCTGCAGGTCTCATGGCCTTTGCTGCTCAGGTTCTATGTCTACGTGGATTTGATGGTAATCTTCGCAAAGAAGTCTGTAGATGAGGCGATGATAGAACTAATAATCACAGGTCAACACGCTCGGGATGGTCACATCAGAAATCGGTTAGATCAGCTGATCTCAGTGCCAGCCGACATCTGCTGGTTGTCTTCTTCTTAAAGTTAAACTGTCTGCTGCTGCAAGCCACTTTACAACCCTCCTCTAGCAAAGCTCAGAGGGCGTAACAGAGCAGTGTGGCACATTAAACTCACTGCAGGTGAAATAATGAGCTTCTTTTGAATACGCTGGTTCAGACTGAGCTGCTGAGGTCACACAGCATCAGTGTAACCAGGAGCTCGCGCTCATTCACGCCGTCTCTGACAACAGACTGAGGTGCGTTCAGCTCCTGAAGAAGTCTCAGCCATGTTTACTCTCAGATGGAAGACGATTGGATGTCTGTCAGCCCACCCACACCTGTAATTAGTTTGATGTGTTAACGGCTGTCATCCTCACCGTCACGTAAATTAAACACACACCTCCCCTGTCTACACACACACACACATACACATACACTCAAGCTGTCCGGCGGTGACGGGCAGCTCTGAGCTGATTACGTCTTCAGTTTTTGTTGTTATTGATTGAGGAAAAGGAACCAAAGTGATTGCGACTCCATAATCACTTCAAGCTTTCAATTAAAAACCAGCAAAACCCCATGTCTGTCCGAGAGCTACTAATCAGTGTGTGTGTGTGTGTGTGTGTGTGTAACCTGGCTGTAATTGCCCCTGCAGTCTTCCTCTGCTTCATCACAGCCGTCCGCAGCGGTCCCACCTCAAAAACAATCAGTGGCTCACTCAGTTTGAACTCTGTGGGTTTAAAAAATTGATGTCCCAATTCAAATCGATTTTAATTTGAATTATCTGATATCAAGTCATTAAATCCTGAAATCAATTTTAAATATAAATGTATTTTACCAGAAAGACGATTAAAGAGCCGGAAAACTGAATCCACACAGATATGTAAACGCGCAAACACAAAGCATGGATCGTTCACCCGACGACCCGTACACAGACACGGACACCGTCGGGGCTGAAAGCCGACATCTCACGGATTCTGAAGCTGCAGGTTTCAACACTTTGACCAAAATTCACTGAACCAGCAGCAAAAGAAGATCCAAAAATACGCTTCACGTTTCATAAACATCGTCATTAATTCCCTCTTACTTTGCTGGTTTTGCTTTCACTAGTATAAAATCACACTTCCTGCATAGCTCTCTCTCTCTCAGTGTACACAGAGACCATCAAAAATCTCTGTTTTCTGCATTATTCACTGCTTATTACGCACCAGTCTACCGTTGTGTTCAGTGCTGTCGGTCTCCGACAGGAAAGCCTAATTTCTGCTATTCAATACTGAAAAATGTAACCTTTTACAAATGATTGTTAAGCTGTGTCTCTAATAAAACCTGTAACTTTGCTCTGCTTCACTTCAGCAGCATCAGGTAATGTTCATCTTTTGATTCATGGTTTTTCTCCAGTTTTTGATCTATTGCAGAATAATTTTAGGGACGTTATCTGCTATAAAAAGTCAGGACAGGAAAATCTCCTTCATGTTTTTCACTCAGTTACTTTGACACAAAGGCATCTGCTGTGATGCTCACACCTCTGATGAAGTCTCACAAGTGTCAGCTTTGTTTTTATACACAGATAGTTTACGCTGAGTTTGTAATAGCAGAGAAACAGTTAAATCATTTCGAATTTAATATTATAAATTTACAAGGTGTAGAGGGCTCTTTTGAAAGTACATATCTGTGAGACTGCGTCCTTTTAGGTCGACTTTTCCAGCATCAGCACAGGCATAAGCCAATCAAATCCCGATAGTGTCACGAGACAGCGAGGGCGGCCGATGGTCACAGTGCGGTATCAGGCAGCTATCTGGGTGATCGTTGTTACTATAGCGATTGACGACATCAGACACACCCATCGGATCCCTGAAACAATGGCTACACATGAATCTTGTGACCCCGCCCACTTTTTCAGACCTGAAAAAAACATTATTGTGTGTTTGTGTGTGTTTCTTTCAGGCCATCTGTGTTCAGTCACTGCAAAGTCTTGAAACATGTAGACCCCCAACGCGCATGCGCACACACACACACACACACACACACACACACACAGGACGATATCCTATTAGGACTTGTGCTTGAAACTTTCACTGTGTGTGTGTGTGTGTGTGTGTGTGTGTGTGAGATAGTGCTGGCGCCGTATGAAGTGAGACCCTCCGGCTGCTGCCTCCCCTGCTGTGTTCTGAAACTTTAGAGGCATATATGACCACTCACTCACTCACACACACACACACACACACACACACACACACACACACACACACACACAGCACATGTTGCAGTGCAGATATACTGCAGGTAGTTACTGTAAGGACGCACACACTCTGTGACCTCGTAGAGCTGCTTTCACTGTAACTGTGTGAGCGTCTCCAACACTTCATGGTGCTTTAATAATCTGGTAAAAATGGCTGATGTGTAAATTCAGTCATTGGTCAGATTACAGCTGTTATGAAGGGACGGCTCAGGTAAAAGTTTAATCACATGGGTTACAGTCAGGCCTTTAAGGTAAGAGGACCACCTTTGTCCGGTCGAGTGTTTCGTTAGCCCATTTCTCCACCCTGACCTCCACCCTACACCCTCTGTGGGGTTCTTTTCTCTCCTTCCTCTGGAGGTGAATAATTTAATGTCTGAACTCTTTTTCACGCTGCGCTTTGCTCACATTTAACAGAGCTCAACAACCATGTTAAGATTTTCTGTGAAACACCAAAGTTTGAAAAGCCTCTGAAGTTTCCTCCTCTTCCTCATCAAATCGATGTCAGCTTGTTTTTGGTTTGTTTGCCAGGTTTGGGCTGCAGCTGAAGTCCTGTAGGGGTGATCATTCTCTGAGTGTTTTATTCAGTTTCAGTTCTGGGATATTTGGGACTAAATTGGAATTTTCAGGTTTCTCCTCTTTTCTCTTCTCCTGCTCTCCTGAAGAAGGGATGGATTGTAAAAGAGTAGCAGTTCTTTACCGTGTTCCCGATCCTGTGGCGTCTTCCTACATTTCCCAGAATCTTCTGTGGCATCCATGAATGTCAAACCACAAACTGTAAAGTCATCAGGAACTGTCCTGAAGCTCGAAGACGCTTCCGGCGGTCTGCTGGAGCTGATGCTCGCCCTTGGTGAAGGTGTGTGTGTGTGTGTGTGTGTGTCTGATGCTGATGCAGGTGAAGAGGTCGATGCGTGCTGCGTTCGGGTGACAGCAGCAGCTCAGTGTCTCCACATCTGCTCTTTAATTATCTGAAGTCAGCTGGAGGTCCCAACTTCACACAGGTCTGTGTGTGTGTGTGTGTATGTGTGGGACACACAGGTGTGCTGAAGCAAGACAACACAACCAAAACACTAAACTGATCCCGAGATCAGTCTTTCAGTGGAGGTTGTGTCAGTTCACCTGGATAATGCGTTTTGGGTTTTTTTTTTTACCTGCGATGTCACAGTTAAAAAAAAACAAAAAAACAAAAAACAAAACAAAAAACACACAAAACGTATTTAAACCTCCGGAGCAGCTTTCAGAAACCGGCCAATCAGAGGCTGATGCCACAGAAGATCTCCCAGCAGGGTCAGAGAAATAAAAGCAGAGAAGCGGAAATTCAGTATGGATGGGGGTGGAGCTTCGCCCTCCTGAGGCTCCACAGCGCTGAGGTTCCCTGCAGGTCTGAGGGGGGAGACTGCAGGTCCAGGCCCAACGCTTGTTGACATTCCAGAGGCAGTCGTACGATACAGTATACAGCATCTGAATTAGTGCTCACACACACTAACACACACACCACGCACACACACACACCACCACACACACGCAGCTCTCTTCCTCTCTGCAATGCTGCACCGTGAAGGGCAGCGATGGACCCGAGTTCAGCATTACAACGGTGTGTCTGTGTGTGTGTGTGTGTGTGTGTCTGTGTGTGTGTCTGTGTGTGTGCAGACCATGCCCTCATAAATAATTCCTCTCCATATTGCTTTTAAACGATAGCATCCCACGGCTGGCCCGTCGCAGTGCACAGCGCGCCCATAAATGATGCTGTCAGGGCTAATACACCGCTTCCATTATTAAGGAGGCATGGAGTGCGTGCAGCTCCGCCGCGCCCGCTTCCACCTGCACACCGCCCTCAGAGCACACCGGCGGGTTGGCCTCTCAACCGACAACTGAAGGAACAGGTCGGAGTGTGGTGCCATGGGGACGACTGAACCAGCACCGCCAGACGGGCAGAGGTCCATTGTTTGGGTCTTTGGACCTTTCTGTGATTGCGTCTGCTCCTCCTCTGCTTCTCTCAGATCACATTATTTTGGACTTCAGGGAGTTTTTGGTTCACACTTCTGGACTGAAGCCTCAGTCCCAGATGATCCGCCAAAACGCTCAAATAGCATCAATCATATTGAATAAAATAGGCCGTCCAAACACCACTGGTTGCCGGTTCTGTTTCTACCCTTCCCGTGCAGATCGTAGTCCTCAGATTCCAAACTCCTGCAACCCACTTATTGCTAAATTTGGTCAAATTTGCTTCAGCTGGGTGTGCGCCGTTTATTTTATCGGTGCAGGATCGGACCAGTCTACAAATCACTGCTGGAGGGAAGAAACAGAATCTAGACAGAAGAGGAGGAGGAGGAGGAGGACTGTTACACCACAAGCAACCTCCTCTCTCAGCCCTGAACGCCGTCCACAGCCCCGGTTAATCTCTGAGTGCTTTTTTATCAGAGCCAGAGGAGCCCGAGACGAGCTCAGGCTCTCCATCTTCTGCAGAGGACGCAGAGAAAAAAAGGTGGAAGGATGGAGGATGGAAAAAGTGCAGGGTAAATAAATAAGCTGCCGGAGTGTTTGGAGAGAGGAAGGAGAGAAAAAGGAAAGCGGGCATCCTCGGGAGGCATGCCCTCCCGCGACCTCCATGCATCGCCGTGGTCTGGCCCTCCCCCACAGCTGATACATTAAGGAGCCTCGGTGCTTTATGTGAGCAGAGCCGCGAGAGACGGCGGCTAGCGAACCTCTGCTGCGCACCAGGAAATGCTTCGGGGAACAGTTCCCTCCCTCTCTCTGCGGCCACGGCCCTCGCTCTCCCACAGACTGTCAGAGACGCCGTTTTATCTGCAGTTGCTCGGATAAAAACTGCTCAGCTTCCAGCAAGCCGGCAAGGCCGGTTGCTGCTCACATTTCCTAAAAACGCAGCAACCCCCCTCTGTCGGCGTGTCCGCCCGTCCGGCTGTGTTTAACTTTTGTGAAAGAGAAACGATTTTGGAAAGTCGCTCGTTTGTTTCAGCGGCTTGTTGAAGTGCGTCCTGAGCAAATACTCCCTCCTCCATCCCCCTGAAGTGTTCCAGCTTCTTTGTCCGGAGTAGTGTGGTGTTATAAAGGGTTGCAGTAGGTGGCCAGGCGTTCGATTTCTCCTTAAAACCAGAGCGTTCAAAGTAATCAGAGCCCCACCCCCTCCGGCCCCTGCACACATGTTTGATTGCGAGGATTAGTAAGACAAAGGCCCCGGCAGCAGTTAGTGGTGTCCTAATGAAACGCCGCCACAGATAAATGAGTGTGCTGGAGTGACCCCCCCCCCCCCGCCCCGCCGGGATTAAGTGGACCCCTCCTGTTTCCTTTGTGGCTTCGTTTCCCAGCAGCACAGCCGGGCCCCGAGTCAGCGGCCCGCGGAGCAAAGAAACCCCACCCTCCCCGTAATTAATTTAGAGAACTTTCTGTGAGGAGTCAGGAAGTTGATGGCGACAGTGAGGTGGGACAGGTGGCAAGGAGCAGCGTGATGGTGAATGAATGCTCCATAAATCAGCGTGGAAGCCGATAGACACGTGAAGTCAAAGCAAGTCCGAGCGCTTCAGAGGAATAATAAAAGTTTCTGTTTTCATCGGGAGCGTTTATGTCCCGTCTGTCTGTAACCTGCCGGGAGGACACTTACTTGTCATTGTCTCTCTCACCTGCACAGCCTGGCCGTCATGTGACCTTAGGTGCCGTAGGAACTGACTGGAACGTCGTTTAGTGCGACGCTTCAGAGAACTTGGTGCGTGTTAGGAGTTTAGACATCATAATTAGAGTGTTAAAACATGGGTTTAGTATTCAAACCTCTACACTTAGCCTCAGCGCAGCAACGCCTTCTGCTGCTGATCTGCTGTTTTTCATGCTGAGAGTCACTCAGGTATCCTTTAAACATCCACCTCTGTGTGCAGGTTGGTCTTTCTGCACATCAGAATATCTGAGATAGTTGACTTTAGCTCTGAAGAGCTGCTGGCAGAGGCGTGTGGCATTCCTCGGGGCGGTGTCTGAATAACATTTCAGGTGCTATAATTTAAAATCGGTAGAAGAAGAGCATCAGTTGCAGCTGCTGTATTAAAACAGAAGTTTGTTGTGTGGTTGTGGTATAAATAATAAAATATGAAATGTTTGTCAGAGTTGGCTTTCGGACAAACACTACCGCTTTAAACGCTGGTGGAAGTTTAAAGCGTCGGACAGGAAATGGCGCCGTCTGGATGTTCGTTCACAGAGCGGCTGCTGCTCCTCACTGTGTTTACAGTCACTGCAGGTTTAGCTTCTGTAATCACAGCACCACCGATCAGCTCCGTCCCCTTGGTGTTTGTGGCTGACGCAGCCCCGAGGGGGGGTATCGATATGAGTGAGGCATGCTGGGAATGCAGAGGGGAGGTCAGTGTGCCAGCAGGCCTGACTGGGTGACCTAGATACTACATAGCGCGCTCACACCGCTCACCTAAACTGACCCCTCAATGCCTCCGTGTTCTGCCATTAAAGCTTCTTGCGGCCGCTGTGTCAGCTGCACATGTGTGTGACGCTGGTTTCATTGCAGGCTGTCACTCTGAGACTCAGACCTCAAACTGTTGGGGCACCCGCCCTCAAAGATCTGTGGGAATAACTGGGGTCTGCTGGCTGTGACTTTTGTGTCCTTCAGAGAGAGACTGAGGAGCGAGGACTGTGTTTAAGCTGGGACTGAGTTTGGGCTTTAACCCTTTCATGCATGAATTATGACAACCTCAATCAGGATTTTTTATTTTTATTCATCTTTAGGCATGAAAAAAAGATTTTTGAACTTCATTTTTTTAAACATGTACTTTTCAAAGAGTTTATTACATGTCCACTGACACAAATACAAGAAAACAGCCTTTGAATAGCTTTCCACTGTAGTGACCACTATGCGTGAAAAGGTTAAGGGCAGTTTGAAAGCATGAAGGTCAAAGGTCGAGGGGATCTGAGATGAGTGTAACCTTGATGATGTTTTCATGAAATCACAATTGTGTAATGATGACATGTACCCCCCCACCCAGAGTGTCGTCTCTTCCCTCCTCGCCTCTCTCTCTCTCCTTCTCTGTTGAGCTTGACCTCTGACCCCTCAGACTTCCTGTCTTTTTACCCGCGAACTGAAATCATGAGCGCTGATTAGCAGCAACAAGTTTGTCAATCTTCACCGCTATCTCTGCGATCTGACTCCAGCAGCCAGAGGAGCGTGTCTGCTGCTTTTGGGGGGTCTAATCTCCCCTACGGCTTATCTCACATACTTGTAGAGGAGAGACAGAGAGGAGGAGTACGTGAGGGAGGCGGGAGTGTCAGAGCAACATAATGCCGTCTTTGTTGGGGCGATCGTCCCATTGAGAAGTGTCGGTACAGCTGGATCATATCTGCAACTTTACACTGTGTGTGTGTTTCTGCGAGTGTGTGTGTGTGTGTTTTTCTGCGAATGTGTATATGTGTGTGTGTGTGTGTGTGTGTGTGTGTGTGTGTGTGTGTGTGTGCCTGCGGGTTCCTCTCCTTTTCTGTCTTCCTCTCTTGTTCTTCATTCCTCCGGTCTGTGGAGCAGCAGCAGTCCTCTGGGGCAGAACGAGGCAGGGTGGGATGGGACGGGGGGAGGGGGGTCAAAGGGGAGGAACATGAAGTCCTGTGCGGGGGTGTGATGTTGGGTGGGGTTGGGGGGTATTTTTGGGGGGTAGGAGGGCAAAGCCGGGGGAAGATGTAAGCCTCCGCCACAGGCCCTGACAGCCACACAGGAAGGAGATCACAGGAGATCAGCCCACCGCTGCTTCAACATTACCCCCCGTCCCCCCTCCCGAAAACCACCACCAATCCCATCGCCCACAGCGCTCCCTCCCCTCCCCCCTCCCTGTGAGGCCTGTCTGCTTCCTCTGGAAAGAAAGAGGAGACAGAAACACTTCAGATGAGGAGTGTACATTCCTCCGGGTCATGAAAAGTGAGAGAAAACTCCCAGCGTCCTCTGCTGCTTGCTCTCACAGCAAACCATAGGTTTGCCGTTTGTGCTTTTTAAGGAGTTCATCCACAGATGACGGCTGCGATTGATCGTTTTATGGTTTCAGTGATGATTCTGGCTTCAAATGAGCAGAGGACAGCCAGATAAAGACCACTGCTTGGTCCTGCTGTTACAGATCAGGTTAGGCCTCATCTCTGCATGCAGATCTCAGATGAGTCCTGCCGTAATCTGGATCACGAAGTCTGGGCCGGTGTGAGTAACAGGAGGAAACTGAGGAGCAGACGGAGGGAGGAGTAATGTTATTCCTCAGGATACATAGTGCTGAGGGTCGGCGCTCTCTTACCTTTTATTTTGAAATATAAAGACGAAACATCCTCGTAGAGAGAAGTCAGAGGTCACTCAATAATGAAGGAGAAGGGGATTTAAACCTCGAACCTGAATGTTCGGATTTGTTTTCATTTCAGGAGAGAGAGAGAGAGAGAGAGAGAGCTAAGTCTATAGCTGAAAGCCTCGCTCACTCGGTCCAGTGGGCAGCCTTGGCCCAGAGAATGACAACAAAGCGAGTTTCTGGAAAAGGTCGCCGCTGCTCTGATATCCAGTCGAGCTCCAGTTGGCTCGACAGAGAGGGGGGAGGGAGGGTCCGGGCCAGCAGCCATGTTGGCCCGCAGAGCAAGAAGCAGCTGAGCTGAGGCGAGTGCTGGGCCACGAGCAGAGAGAGCTGAGGCTCTGTTGATAACGCGTACACCTCCCACCTTTAGTCCTGGTCTCAGGCCTGCACGCCAGGACTCCTCATACCTGTGTGAGACCACATCACCGACACCGCGGCACACAAACAATGTTGAGGTGTGCTGTGCACAGGTACAACCCACTCTGCTTCCCACTGTGTTGGAGGAAGTACCTGCTCCACGTGTAGGCGTGGCTGCAGCTCACCTCACGCACACACTCAGTCACTTTCATTCAGACAGCTGCAGAACGTCTGCTCAGGGCCACATGTTTGTGCACGGGCCTTGTGATTGGACTGGGGTTTTTTCTGGGGTTTTTTGGACTGCTCGTCATCGAGGCTGTAAGCAGATGTTTGACCTTTCAAAATAAAAGTTCCCTCTTTATCATGAGCACATTAGTGTAAACCTGCAGTCATCTCTTACATGTAAAAATAACAGATCCATTCAGCTGTTAGAATCTTTGTGATGTATGAAATGACATTTTTAACACTGCTTTCAGTTTAATACACTTCCAATAAATTAAAATGACATCTTCAATAAATGTCACATGCGGACTTTATTAATAGAAGTTGACATTAAAATAACAGGTGGATGTATTAAAAAGATGGATGCTGTAGTTCAGTCAGAGTCTGTGCGTTTACCAATGAGATCCAGACTGGAGCGTGTATGCAGATGTGTCGCTGACTCCATGGCTGCTGACCAAAGTGCTTCAGCACTCAGGTTTCATGTCTTTACTGAGCGTTTTCACACCTTTGTCCATCTACAGAGAGACAGCTGTACCTCTGGCTCAGGGCAGTTAAACCTGGTTAAACCTGACCACGAGACAGGTGAGACAACCCGGGCTCGTCCCGACGGAGGCCCGCGCAGCGTTTATCTGCAGCCTGTCATAAAATCTGGAAAACACGCCAAGTCTGTTCGTTTGATTTGATTTGCAGCCTTATTACCAGGCCGAGGGCAGAACAGGTTAATGAGACACTATTGACTGATAGTGGAGAGCCAGAGACCACATGCACACACACACATACAGAGGCAGTGGTGGAAATCAAACCTGAGTGTTGTGGTAAAATGTGGTGTTCTCAGGTTTCAGCTGCTCGGCTGAAGGAAAGGCTGTGTGGCTCTGAATACTACAGTACCCATGAGCCTCAGCAGCCACTGCTAACTGTACACACCAGAAAGACAAGTGTGGTATGAAACTCTTTACATCATCAGTACAGTTAATAACTGTTATAAAAAATGAAGGAAAATTAACTACAACAAACAATTTCTGCCAAACTGTCCAATCAGCCAAAGATGTGTTTAAATAGGTTTACCACAAATATACCTGTACAGGTGCGTGACACACACACAGATACCTGCTAATCACTGCTTGTAACATCCAATCAAAATCCTCACATTATCGGCCAGATAACATCATCAAAAATGCTCCAACGGCAAAAATACAGTCCAGAGGTCCAGTTCAGGTGAACCCCAGCAGCTACCTCCACCTTTGTCACCATCCACCTGTTAGTCAGAGAGGCCACGCCCCTAATAATGCAAACTTTAAATTATCTTAGAGACCAAACAGTTTGTGTATCAGGCTGTAAACATGTACAGTTCTGCTGTGAAGTTTTTACATGGGGTCAGTGGGGACTGACTCACTGCTGGACCCCCTGCTGGACACCAAAGGAACTGCAGTTTGAGCAGAAACTAACCTGGATTGATTGGCTTGTTTTGTGGTGAGATGCATCGTGGGAGTCGTATTTTATTTGTGTACAGGCTGCTTCCACGTGAAACCTGCAGAGCGGCAGCTGTCGGTCTGCGCTGTGAGGAGATAAACGTAGGAGTTTTCTCATAAAGCGACTAAACTCCTTTAATGAATCTCCTCCTGTGGCTGAAGCACTCCGTCTCTGTAAACTCTGCAAGCAAGGTGTCAGCATTCGTCCTAAAACCTGCAGTGTCTCATACCAAGGTCTGTGTGTGTGTGTGTGTGTGTGTGTGTGTGTGTGTGTGTGTGTGCTGGTGGTCTGGGCTGTATTCATTATTTAGTGAGAGCTATTACTGGGGATAAGAGGCTGCTCTCTCCTCTCTCTCAGGACCGTATCGATTGCTTTAATTGCCCCGAAAGATTGTCAACTCTTAAGATAGATATTAAAGCGCCGACGAGGCTCTGCCAGGATGCATGGCAAATGGAGCTAACGGCCGTGCCCGTGTGTGTGTGTATGTGTGTGCATGTGTGTGTGATGGGGTGAGGATGTAGGATTGGCTGAGCTCAAAGTGGGATGCAACATGTCCCAGGCCGCCTGTCGTGCAGCGAGCGAGGTCTCGCCTCGCCCGATCGATAACATCCTTGTGAACACACGAGGCGCTCTATGCGCTCACTGACAGGAAGTAAAAACATTTAAAAAGAGGGAGGGGGGTGATGGGAGAGGAGGGGGGTCAGAGGAGGCATTTTCTTGTTGGTCGTTTGTTTGCAGATCAAATATGTTTAGGAAAGAGTTGTTTGTTATCTCGCAGGCAGCGAGATGTGACTGCAGTGGCCTCATAGTCAGGACTCACACACACACAGATGAAGCTTAGTGTGTGTGTTGCGGGGGGGGGGGACAGTGATCTGTGTAACCTGCTGTCCCCTGATGGATGAGGTCGGCCGAGGTGAGCGGTGGTGTCGCCGCCACCATCACACATCATTCGGTGTAATTCCACAGCTGCAACAAATAAAAGTGCAGAAGAAGAAGAGAGACGATGCAGAAGGGACGAGTCACAGTGGCCGCTGTCCCACAATCTTTAACATCAAGTGTTTATTTATGGTTTACTTTAATCATTATTTAGTCATCCTGATCACACACAAGTTAGTTTCAAATTCTTTTACATGACATAAACATTTGCATATATGAGCCGTGATGTGATCAACACATCAAAGAATAAATCACCAGTTCTCAGGGTTAAAATGTCTCGAATTAAATGTTTCGAGCAGCTTAAATGTGTTTTAGTATATTTTAATTTGCAGTAATAACACATTAGCTGTGATTTAAGAATGGATTATTAACAGCTGCTGGGAAACGTCTCGCAGTGATAATGTCTCAGAAACGTTCTTAATGTTTTGCTGTAGTTATGAGGAAACTCCTGCAGTCACAGTTCAGCTGATGCACTGTCAGAGTTCGTTAATATTCAGTATTGTGTCTGAAATGGTTCACAAAGCACTGAAACGTTCTGGTAAATAATTTTGTGTAAAGCAGTCATGCCTGTAAAGCTAATACCTGCAGGTTTATTTTTGCACAGTAGTAACGGACTGTGCCGATCCTGGTTCATCACACTCCGACCTCAGGATGCACTACCTGCGCAGGAAGTAACCTGCTTATTGTCGACCAATCGCAGCCGTGTGCGCTGTGTGAGTTATGTCAGCTGTTTGTGCGCCTCTCAGGGTGTTTGTTGTGTTTGGAGGTGAGAAGAGGGCGTAGGGTTCCTCGCCATTCCAGCCTGGAGAGGAGGATGTTTATTTGTAGCTAAAAGTGGAACGCCGGTCGAGGATTAACCTGCTGACTGACTTAGTGTTGTTCCACTGCTGCTGTGAAAAAACAACCTGAGGTGACCTCCACCTGTGCTGCAGGTGGAGGTCAGTGCAGTCCAGATTTATCATCAACGGGAACCTGAAGCCCGTCTGATCCCACCGAGCCTGAGCTGTTAGTCCGAGAGCGCCGACTGGGCCCATCGCTGTTCCTCGTTACTCAGATCGCACCCTTGTTGTCGGTGCACTAAATGGGGTCAATTCACCTGATGTATGCCTGCTGTGTTGCATTAATTCTGCTCCAGTTACCTGTGTGGAAAACAGCGTGATGAAGAGCCGACGAAGAGCTGAAAGTCACGTTTTTTGCCCCGCAGCCGTAAAAGGCTGGCCGGGCACCATGGACACCAGAAGTTGTAAATGCGATAACTCGAGAATGAGGCAACATAGCATTTTCAAACTGATAGTGCAGGTGTGTCTATAGCAGGTTGAGGGGTTCACTGGTGGTTGCCAGTATTCCTGAAGTCTTCCTGCACAGAACAGGTTGTGAATAACGAACAGAGGTGTGCAGCTGCTCTAAACAGGGACTGACAGGGACTAGAAAGAGAGAGCATATTTCTCCTATATTGGCTTCCCTTCATTGGCTCCCTGTTATATCCAGAACTGAATTCCAAATCCTGCTCCTCACATACAAGGTCTTGAATAATCAGGCTCCATCTTATCTTAATGATATTATAGTACCATATCACCCCATTAGAGCACTTCGCTCTCGCACTGCAGGCTTACTTGTTGTTCCTAGACTATTTAAAAGTAGAATGGGAGGTAGAGCCTTCAGTTTTCAGGCCCCTCTTCTATGGAACCAGCTTCCGCACTATAGAATAGAGGAAATATCCCCAGAGTGTGGTGATTTTATAAGAAACCTACCTGATGAGTTTTGGGTGAAACTGATTTTTTGAAATCTGACATGTGCCTTTCATACAATAATAATTAATAAAGACTGAAACTCAGTGAAAAGCAAAACAGTCAAAATATCTCAACAAAACCTAACAGTGCATCATCAGAAGCCCGTCCAATCAAACTCATCCGAGCCGTCCAGGTTGGGATTGTTTTTAAGCCACGATGCAGGTTTTCTTAATTTTTAATGACAAACACTTAAAACAAGTCTGTCTGTGTTTCCTGTGATGGCGTTCAACGGCCTGTGGTGATCTCAGAGCACCTGATTGGGTCACATTGATCCTTTAAATCAACTCTTTCTGACATTAGCCAATCAGCTACAGTCACGCAGGGACCCCAATGGAGCAGTGAGGAGACTCGGAGAGGAGCCGTGCCGTGCCTCCTCGTGTTTCGGTGGCGGGAGGAAACACGGCAGGCACGATTAGGAAGGAAATCCACGAATAATCCAACAATCCTGTCTGACTTAAAGCCATTAAAATAGGGGAGGAGGGGGGTTCATGGAGGAGATGCACACTTCCTCACTTCACCTCCTCTGCAGGGGGTTTCCTCAGCTCAGAGAAGCTTGTGTTAGAGCCGGACTCTTTGCTCCTCTGCAGGTTAAACTGTGTTCTCCTCTCAGCGGTAACACATTTCACTAAACGCAAACAAAACGCACACCTCATCCTCTGGCCTGTCCTTGGCGCTGCGTGACGGCAGTTTGACGTGTTTGAAAGTTTTTAGTCACAAGGGCTCGATGGGTGGATGTGATCTGCTCTCCCCCCGTTGGCACAGCTCCTGTGGTTGATTAAGGAGGTGCTTCTCAGCTCATCATTGCTAACAATTCAAGAAAAACTGTAGAAACAGCCTAAAGAAGGTCCTCACCTGACATCGTACATGTGATGTCAGGTGAGGACAGGTGTGCTCAGGACACAGCCTCCGCAGCCTCAGGCGGGGGCCCCGCCTTGCCTCGGATGAAAGCAGGTCATTAAAGCCTATTTTAGCCTCAATCTGCTCCAGTCTGTCACCCATTATCAGGCTGAGGTTTACCTGAAGTGACCTGAAACCCTACGTGTCCTCAGCTCACCTCTCAGGGTAAGTTAGGGACACAGTTTGACCCGCCCACCTTGCAGGTGAGAAGACTTCTTCACATCTCAAAGACCGTCAGTATTTCTTTACTCCAGCATCTCCCATCACCTCTCACTCTGTTCTCTTTGGTGGGTTTCAGGTGAGCAACGGGGGAGGGAAGGGTTAATCACAGGAAGTGTGAGGAGTCTCTTCCAGGTGGTGCAGCACAGGTTAAATCCCCTCAGAAGAGGAACTGGAGCTGGCCTGATCCTCCTCAGAGTTTCTGATCTGCTCCCAACCTGTTCATGTACACACACACACCTTTATTTAAGACGGATGAGTGAAACCTTTAACGCTGTTTGAATCCAGAGTGAGCTTTCCTGACCTTTGACCTCCTTCTGAAGTCGTTTAGTGTGATAAACGTTAACAACTTCAGCTGTGTATGTGTGTGTGTGTCTGTGTCTGTTTATAATGACGCCACGTTTCTGAGTGGAGTCTGCTCTCAGATCATCTCTCAGCCAAGCTTCTTTTCTTTTTCCTGCTTTGAGTTTTTGTGACACTGAAAAAGTTTAAAAAGGAAATAGAAATGCTCTAAGGTGTGTTTGTGTGTGTGACTGTGTGTGTGTGTGGGGGGCAGTGTGTGTTTGTGTGTGTGACTGTGTGTGTGTCTGTATGCTGCGTAGGTAGATTTTGAGTAAAGTTTTCCTCGCTGTCCTCTTGCTGCACTCCCATTAAAGCTCCTCCTCCCGCTCGGCGCCGTCCAACAGATTTGAGAATGACCTTGCGGCGTTCCTCCGCCAGCCTTCCCACTCGTAAGTGCTCAGGATAATTTATATATAAAAATGTGGGCGTGTGTGTGGGGGGGGGGTTGCGGTGGGCAGGGGAGGGGTTGAAAAATGGCCATTTCCATCTTTAGGTGGCCGGGGCTCTCCATTACTAAGATGGGCTGAGTCACCGCGCTGCAGGAATGTTAATGAGCAGCTCCACCCCCCCTTCATCCAGCCTCTTATCTCATGATGCAGCAGATTATTCCATTGACTTATTCAAGGGCTGCACTTTGTGATCATGAATTTTACTGTGCCGGCTCTACGTGTCCTGCACTCAGCCCCCCACCCCACCCCCCCCCCACCCACCCACAGCCCAACGCTGCGTCCACGTAGTGGAGCTGTCTCACCGCTACATTCGAAACATTAATGCTGCTGGATTATATTCAGCTTTGTAATGTCACGTGAACACACGCACGAGTCTGAAGTTGTTCTGCTGACTTCGTAGCGTTGGGGAGCGTTCACTCTGAACATGTGTGAAATGTTGGGAGAGAACGGCTTTACATTCCTGTCTCTGAATGTGACATTACAAGATTGTGCAGTAATCATCTCAGACTTTCTGAGCAAGTGTTTTTGTGAACGTTCCAAGTTAGAGACGTGCTGCACCGGGTCAGAGTCCAGCTGTGGATGCAGTTAGAGAGCTCTGGTTTAGGAAGGGCAGAGCCACGTGTAGTTTTCCTCTTTCTCCTGTTGCAGCTTCTGTATTTTTCTCCACCTGCTATCTCCAAACAGACTCCCCTCAGCTCCACCTCTGTGGATTTTTGTGTGACAGAAACTTCCTGCTGCATGGCTTCAAAAGTGTAGTTTTCTTTATGTAAAAATTTGCGACCCTCAGCGTGCTTGATCATAAGCTTCGTGCTGCATGCTGACAGAAAGGTGCTGTCATTCCAGCATCATGACAGAGATCCTGAAGGAGCTGCTGAGCACGTTGGACTCCATTATTTCTCTACAGCAGAGGTTCTCAGCTACATGCAGGCTGCAGAGCGATTAAACATCTCGGTGGATCCTTTGCAAAACTTCTTGTATTATTTGAAACAGGGTTTCTGCTAGGCTACGCTAACCTGTCGGAGCTGTGCAGGGTCAGGAGAGGGTGGGCATCGGTCTTCATATTGGTGTTGTTGGTCTGTTAGCTGAACTCATGTTGCTGCAGCACGTCTGAGCTCCTCATGCTGCATTTTTCACGCTCCTTCTTTTAAACCAATCAGCATTCAACCCTACAGAGTATGTGCAGTTGTTTTTTTTTGGACTGCACGCGGGCACATCTGTGTTAGTTACCCACAATCCTTCAATCCAGCCAAAGACCAAACGGACGGCAGCACTGGAGCGTAACACGAGCTCGCCATCATTTCCCCGTCCAGCAGATGAAGACGAAGAGGATGTGCGCCGTCTCCCTGCGTGCAATAATTTTACATCATCCACTTGTGGAGCTTCAGGGTTCATCATCGTGCCTTGATTCATGTTTGAAAGTAAATGAAATAATCAGGAAATGGCTGCTTTGTGTGTTCTGCTCATTCCTGCTATTCCAGGAATAAAACAGACCCCATCTCAGCTGCTTATCTCCCCCCAGCCCTCCACCCGACAGGAAAGAGCAGCTCCAAATCCCCTCCAACAATAATGAGCCTAGCGTTGGAGGATCAGCCACCTTATCCCCGCTAAGGCTGTTAGCGCTCCAGAACAAGTCACTCTTGGTCCGCCCCTCCCTCCCGGCCTGCCTCCCCCCTGCTGTAAGTGCTTTACAGCACAGATGTTCCAGATCACAAAGCCTTCAAAGTCTTTTTTCCTGCTCGTTCACGCCTGAAAATCTAGCGCCAAAGAGATAAGCGCAGCGGCGAGTTATTAACGGGCCGATTAGAGCGCGAACACAGACCACCAGGTCGCGATCGTCACATCCAGTAAACGCGAGGAAATCGGACGAGAACACACAGCTGCTGCGGCACTGTAGGCACAAACATATCACACAGCATCGAACAGCAGGTTTCATCCCAGAGTCAGAGCGAGGGCAGCCATGTTAGGAGCTCATCAAAGCAGGTGAGACAGGTGACCGCCACCATGAGGGGTAAGAGGTCTGAAATCAAACGCAGCATCCAGGATGAAGAGCTTCAGTCTCAGAGGTTGCTGCAGAGTCCCAGTGATTTAATGACCCTCATGACGGCAGCTAATTTACACGGGAGAAGTCTCAGGGTCCCTGCTCTTTAATTGAAATCTTAATTGAGTTTAAAAAAAAAAAAACAGGAGAAGGAGGAGGTGTCCTTAGAGTGTGTAACAGACTGGCAGCTGGGGGGGAGACGAAGGTAGACGTCCACTGTGGGTCGAGCGGAGGAGTCCTGTTGGCGCTGGCGTTTCAAAGAGTCCGAAACCGCAAAAGCAGAGTTCAAACTTCAGTTTGGACACCTTCAGGGATTTCAGCAAATCAGAGCTCTCTAACACAAGATTAAAGTGTGGGAACATAACCACAGACTGTATATAACCATGGCTCCTTAAACCTGCATTCTTCCTAGTGCCCAGCAGCGAGTGACTCCTCTGGATGTAAAAACAAGTCTAAGAGAAAAATGTGCCTGCTGCTCAGGTGTTTGCTGCTGCTCACCTGACCTCTGAGAGTGCGCCAATCATGCTTCTTCTACTGAGCTGCAAAGCCGTGCCATGATTGGTGGGTTACGCTGATGTTCCTGCAGCACGCTGGCACTCTGGGAAGAGCGTACCCCGGCACCACCGACAGCTGCTGCCCCGCCCCGCTGGGCCCTGCCGTACAGATGCTGCCGCAGATGGGACCCCAGTACCTGCCTGCAACGTGCCCACCCCCACCCCCTTGTCTTTTAATCCATAAATATGTAATTTGTTCAGCTGTCTCCATGAAATATGCATATGAGAAGCAGGCGTTTGTTATTGTGTTAACACCGCGCCTTAGCGTATTAGCAGCTTAGCACCGAGGAAGCAACAACAGGAGGAACAACGGGAGGAACAGGAGTTCAACGGGAGCTAACACAACATCTGACAAGACAAGAGGAGGAGGAGGGGCTCTTCTGCAGAGATCTAGAGATGACTCTGACGTCTTCAGTGAGTGAGAGTGAGCCACCTTAAAGAGCTCTTCACCTTTGACCTCTGGCCTGCTGTGACCGGCTCAGTCTGATGAAATAGACGCTGTGTCTCAATACCGCCGACCTCAGCGCACTTACGCCATACATCGCCTCTCACACACTTTTCCTTTGGTCCAGTCAGACCGTGAGAGAGCTGGAGGAGAAAAAAGGACTTGAATTGTTTTTGTTCCTGCAGCTTCAACACTGCAGAGCACCCTGAAACCAGATGAATTCAGCTTCAGAAAAGCAGCAAAGATGGCTGCAGGGTGCTGAGATTCCTCCTAAAAGCATTGTGGACAGGAAGAAAAGCAAAGAGCATTTTATTAGGAACGTCTGTGCAGTCAGATGCGTTCTCTTCATGAAACCAAAAGAAGACAAAAGATCATCCTGAAGTTCGAACTCGATGGTGATCTGAGCTCAAGAACAAAAACAGGAAGTTTGTTTACAGCTGGAGTCGTTAAATGAAGTCATCACCATCACTCTTTGTTTCTGACCTCCGACCTGCTGTGGACAGCGAGGGGCAAGTATCCCGACATGTGACATTTGACCCCATTCAGACACTCCTGAGGTCCAGCAGCACAGACAAACAGCAGCTCCTGTTTTTAAGTAGCTGCTTTTTGATTGTTAAATTCAACACTTCCTGCAGACCTTTCACATTAAAAGCCTCACAGGAGGAGCTGTGGTTACTCCCTCTGAGCTGCTGCCTTTGAATGGTTGAATTTATTTACACCATAATTATATTGAGCTAAAACTGGGAATGCAAAATTCACTTCACTGGATAAAAATAAAACACATGCTTAGAAAAACACAGAAAAAGTGAAACAAAACTAATGAACCGAATAAAATGCAGGAAACATTTTTGTGTTTGTCTGATTACAAACTAAAAACAAGCGTCCCACTCTGGAGGGCGTTAACCTCATCTTATTTGCTGGTGTCTGTTAACGGGTGGAGGTGTTTGGGATTCTGAATCCATTTGGATGACAGGAGGAGCAGAGATGCTCCTTGTGGCCTCAAAGGTGTCAGAGGCTGACAATCAGAGAGAGGAGCGAAGATTTGACCCGAGCTATGAAACATCCTCAGAACATACGTGTTTCCTGAGTGACTGAAGAGTTTCACGTATTTTTCCCCCAGCAGTGAACGCATCAAAAAGAAGATGCCCGTTAGTGACGAGTCTTTAATGAGCTCACAGACTCAGAGCTGAGAGCACAAGCTCCGAGAGTCCCGACTACAGAACGAGCTTCAGCCTGAGACCGCTTTACACTCATTCCCTATGTCTCTCTCTCTCTCTCTCTCTCTTTCACTTTCTCTTGAGTTCTTGGGTTTTTAAGCCGTATCGGCCGTGATGTTATCACACACACACACACACACAGTAGAATCAGGTTGCAGCAAGCGCATACAGCAGATGATACACGTGTGCGAAGTGTGTTTGTTTGCATTGCTGTGGTGACGCTGTCGGCCACATGGTGTTTATGCTGGCTGTGTCAGGAGACCATCAATATTCTAGTCTCTATTTTAACATGAAGTAGGTGGATGGATGGGTGGAGCTTGGATGAATGGGTGGATGGATGGGTGGATTTTTGCCAAGGATTCAAAGCGATGACATCACTGAAATGTGATTGGTCAGATGCTGTGACAGTTGGAGGAACAAGCAGAATGATGTCAGTTCTGTCCGTCTTTTCTTTACAGTCTGTGGAACAGACGGTGGCAGAGTGAGGGGGCGGGGCTAAGCTCACAGGAAGCAGTTTCACACAGCAACAAGTGTGTGTGCTGCAAAGTTGCACAAAGAGGAAGAAACAGAGAGCTTCATCATCTTCATCGTATTTCTCACATTTGTGGTCTCAGCAACAAATGTTGTGTGTGTGTGTGTTGGTGTGTGTGTGTGTGTGTGTCTGTGTGTCTCTGAGTGTTTCTGTGTTGGTGTGTGTTTTGTGATTTTTTTTTTCCTGGCTCTGGTTCAAACTCCTCGCTCAGCTCCCTCATCTGTTTCTACTCAAAGCCTCCTCTGCTGTCCTTATCTCCTTTCCTCCTTTATTATTCCCTCCCTTTTTTTTCCCCTACTCATTTCCTTTCCTTCCTGCTCTTCATTGTCTCCTCCTTTGTCTTTTCACCTTGATTTCTTTTTATACTTTTTCTTTCTTTTTTTTTTTTTTTACTTTTCCTTCTTTCCACCTTTCTCCTCCTGCTATTTTGCTTTCCTCCTCACCTCCTCTTCGTCTCTCTCTCATGCTCATCCTTTGATTTTGTGACCATTTCTTCTTTCCTTCCCTCGTTTCCTTTTACCTCTCCTCGCCTCTCCATCCTTTCATATTTCTCTTCCTTCCTTCTTTCCTTCCTTTCCCCCTCCTCCTTCCTCTCTACATCAGCTACTGCTGCTGATTGGGATTGAAGTGGAGCTTTGCATTGTGGGAAGTTGGGGGTTGGGGGTTGTGGTAAACTTTCTCGTTAGCGGGAATAGAAGTAGCCCAGTGCATTGTGGGAAGGAGGCGATGGTATTGTGGGGGGGGTTCGTGTTCAATTTTGTGTTTGCTGCCTCTAATTCCAGCTGAAGGTTCTCCTGCTTCAAAGCCATTACCATTGATTTTCTTTTTCTTCAGCCGCAGCAAAATGGGATTGGAGTCGCACTGTAGGACCTCCGACTCTTCATCCTCCTCATCTTCATCGGCATCCTCCTCCTCCTGCTCTTTGTCTTCTTTACTTACTGTACTCATTTGCTTTTTCTGCATCTCTATTGAGCTGCGAGCGTCTGCGGGACATTCCGTGAAATTCAAACAGTTTGTTAACGTTGAGTTCAGAACATGAGCCAATCGACGTCGGATCAACACAAGGCTGTTCGATTTAACAAAGCAGGAAATCACAAGCACGTCCAAACCTGCACAGCTATTCAAACCAAGGAAATGAAGCAAACCTAACAACTGGTCCCGAAACGACAAACCCTGGCTGAAATTCAACCGTAACCTTGGCATTACCGTTGAATCAGGTACACAGAGCTATAGAGCGTCTCCAAACCTCTCGCAGGTCGAACTCTGTGAAAAGGAACTCAAGCTGGCATTGTCGTGGATTTGTGGATGTTAGACAGTGTTCGGTGGTGTGGACTGGAATCAGACTGTCAGGCAGAGAGAGGTGAAGGTAATGCAAGCCGTTTCGTAGTCCAAAAACTGAAAACTAGAAATACATGACACCAGAGACCCTAACTCTACGGAAGCACACTGGGACAGATGCTCAGCAACTATATTTACACAGAACAGCCATTAGTAGACAGCTGGGAGGATGATACACAGCTGAATTAAATCACAGAAGAGAAGAGGAAGAGGAAGGAAGCAAAACTATGACCAAAGGAACACTGAATGTCAAAATAAAACAGAAAGTGCAAAAACTAAACATGGAAAACTCAAATGGACTAAATACGGAGACTTGACCCAAGAAGAAGGAACCACTGGGTACCTCTAAAACCACTGAGAACTGGGAACAAGACTAAATACAGTACGAGGAAAAATACATGAAACAATATGAACACAAACCAACAATCACAAAATACTTGAACAATCTAAACTTAAAGTTCACAAAACTCAGAAGCACTGACCCAGGACCATGACACACAGATGAATGCAGCCCAGAGGTGAAGCACCATCCACCTGTCAGTCAGAGAGGCCATGCTCCTAATAATGCATACTTTAAAGATCAGGCTGTAAATATTGATTTGTGCTGTAAAGGGCCCTGACTCACTGCTGGAGCCCCTGCTGGATGCTAAAGGAACTGCAGCTCAGAGGCTGCTGATTGGTCGATGTATACGCTTCATTGAAATTTGTTTGAAGAGAAAAGTGGACTAGAGTTTGTCTCTCTCTCTCTCGCTCGCTCACACAGTAATCTTTATTCCTTATCAAATACTTTCCATTCTGCTCCACCCACCCATGCTGACCTCTGACCTCTCCTCCGTACAGCCCTCTGTGTGTGTGTTTGTATTTCCACAGAAGGCTCTGGAGGCCGGTGAAGACTTCAGGGCATTTTTCATTCTCCTTCTAACCCCTCCCTCCTCTCCTCTTTCTTCTTCTTCTGCTTGTTCACTGCAGCGCTGCTGTGCCTTCATTCCCAGCATGCCTCAGTAATGAGAGCTCTGTGAAGGGCCATTAAGAGCTGAAACTGTGCAGCACAGTAAAACAGAAACACATGTGGACTCAGAGCTGGTCAGTGTTTAGATCATCACGGTGACGGAGCTGTAGTCTTTCTGAAGGGTGGGGGTCTGTGACTGATTCAGACTGCAGGGAAACACTCACAGTATCATCCGTCATGTTACCATCCATCATGTTACCATCCTTCATGTTACCATCTGTCATGTTACCATCTGTCATGTTACCATCTTTCAGGTTATCATCCGTCATGTTGTCATCCCTCATGTTACCATCCTTCATGGTATCACCTGTCATGTTGTCATCCGTCATGTTACCATCTTTCAGGTTATCATCCGTCATGTTGTCATCCATCATGTTATCATCCCTCATGTTACCATCCTTCATGGTATCATCCTTCATGGTAACATCTGTCATTTTGTCATTCCTCATGTAACCATCCGTCATGTTATTATCTGTATTTGATGTGTTCTTTGAGTGTTGGTGCAGAAACGCTCACTGTTCACTTTCAGGACATTAATTCTGAAACGTTCTGCTGTGGGTGGATGATGTGGGTGGAGTGGGAGTCCAGACTTTAGTGAAGTGTGGCCTCTCTGAAACACCAACATGACAGCTGAGTGGAATTTTTCAGCTGTAAAGCAGCAGGTGATCGGTGATACATAGGTGCTGTGTTACCGTCAGGTCAGTTTTTCTGTATTGATGGAGAAACGTCAGCACGGCGACGTTAGAGGCAGGCGATCCCCGCTGAGAAGCATGTGGAGACAGCGGGGAGGAAGAAACCTCTGGCAGCACCGGGCACAGGGAGGGGCAGCCTTGTTAAGACCAGTAAAGTCCAGTAAAGGAACACTTCACGTTGTCTTTAAAGCATGTACACATGAAACGGTCCAGTGGAGTTTTCTTGATTAAATTGCTAACTAATGTCTGCATGTGTGCCAAGATAATATTAAGCTGTTTTCAAAGTAAGTAGTTCAGTCAGCTGTAAAACAAAAGTCTGAGGGTTTTTTAACTCTTTGAACTGAAAACCGGGCTTTCCTGACTTGTCGATGGATTGTGATCGGAGTGATCGGAACATTTCTGACATGCTTCACTTTGTGATTAGGAGCAGCGGGCGGGGTAGGTGGGTGAGGTGGGTCTGCAGGGGTGAGGAGGCTTCATAAATAGGTTATCAGTAAAGCGAGCAGGATTTGCTGATTGTTTGTAATTCGGCAAGCGGGACCCGGGCGTCAAGGCGTCGTCGTCTTTTAATACGTCGACACAATAAATAAATTAGAGGCGTAATGTTCTTTCCTCCTTCAGCACTATTTATAGTAAAGAGGACGCGCTGCGGATCCAGAAAGGATTAGCATCTGTGTTTGATGTGGTTCCACTGTTCTGCGGCTGAATGCGATTGCTCGTCCTGTTTGTTTGCAGCTGAGGAGGAGGAGGAGGTGGAGGGTGTGTGTTTTTAGACTGTTTCTTGGATTTTTTGTCTCCTCGTTGCCTTTCGGGGCGTCGGAGGAACACAATGCCAAGTAAAACCGCAGAGACGCTGCTGCTGTTTCTGCTGCTTTTCTTTCTTTGTGTGGTTTGAGGAAGGCCCGGCCGCCCGAGGCTGCAGACCAGAGAGAGAGAGGAACAGAAAGGCATGATGGGAGGAGGGAGGACAGATTTGTCTTAATTGGAGGTTTTTCTGGTGCATCGGGGAGAGAAAAACTCAGTCAGGTATCAAAAGGGCATTTACAGCCCGCTTCCTGTTTCCAGAGGAAAAAATAAAAGCAGGAAATATATTCGTCAACGATCGGCCTGACCCCTGTCTGCTGCTGCAGCCGAGCATTCTGGGAGTTCTGCCTTTATGACGGCTCCTCTTTGATTTGGCGTGACGAGGCGAACCTTTTATTCCAGGTTCTAAATCTGTCTCGTGATTAGCGCTCCGGCGCTGACAAGCCTCGCAGCTCTACTTCCTCACAAACTGTGAAAACACGTCCTTCATGAAACCACAAACACACACTGCACTTACAGATTCATCCGCCCCTGAAAATAGTTCCAGACAACCCCGTGTTTGTGTCTTTCTAAAAGTGTGGTAGTCTCAGGCCGACTCTGCAGGGTTTAGGCCCTGATTCCAGCCTGCAGAGGTCACCTGATGCAGGCGTGCTCCTGTGGCGCGCTGTGATCCATCAGGGTGCCGTTTCCCTGTGTTTAACGCACCTCAAAGTGTGTGGCAGATTACGATTACAGCAACAGGAAGGCGAACAAGTGTGTCGGACAAAAGCGGACATCCAAACACTGAGAGCCCGACAGGAGTTTCTATTCAGGCTCTGAAGAGCCGTGGGTCACCTCCTCCCCCCTCCACCTCCTCTTAGACAGCTTGACCTCTGACCCTCTCTGTCTGTCTTGGCCCCCTCCTCCTCCTCCTGTGTAGTTTTCTGGAGTGTGCGACGGTGCTTTGTTGAGATGAAGTGATGGTGGAGCTTAATCTGAGATTGTAAAAATTAGGGCTTTGTCATGTTGCCTACAGGTGGGCGGGGCTTCTAAAAGCATCAAAACACTCTCTGAATCTGTGTGCGGACAAACTGAAGATCCCATTTACGACACGATCATAGGTCAAGGGTCACTGTCAGCCAGTGGGATCACTCCTACCCTCTGGTGGTGTTTACATTTGACTGCAATATTTTTATATGCCCAAATCTTAAATCAGATATTTACGTGTGTGTGTGTGTGTGTGTGTGTGTGTGTGATGGTGTGTGTGTGTGTGTGTGTGAGTGTGACTTTAAAAGTCCTGATTGAGTGAAAGTAGCTGATCTTTGTTGAACTTGGTGGATTTTCTGATGAAAAGTAGTGAATATTTCAAAGGGTGGTTCGTCTTCATTCAGACTGCGGTTTTAGCTGTTTCTGTCAGCGGTGACGTCACAGCTCAGATCTAGACGGAAACACCAGCAGCACACGGTTTCAGCTCAGTTTCCTCGTGTTTGTAGTCAGAAATAAGTCTAAATCTGAGATCAGCCGTAGCCAGAAACACTGCAGATGCTGAATGAATTTCGCTGAATGTTTGAGTTGAAAAACTTAAATATGTTGTTCGTTTCATACAATCAAGTGTGAGGTTTTATCTTAGAAACTCACTTTAACATCATTTCCTTATTTTAACCAATCAGCACTGATCTCCAAAGGACTTTTTTATTTAATGCTTGGCAGCACCTGCATTCAGGAAACAAAGGAACATTCAAAGAAATTATCTGGAGTGTACAGCACCGCTAAAAATATACCAGACTACCTAAACTATAAAAGAATAATTGCAGTTTTTTCCTTAAGTGTTTTTTCCTGAACGTTGAATGGTGGCTGACACTGTCGCTGATATTTTAGGGTTAAAGGTCAGTTAAGTGTTTGGAAATTATGAAGACGCTTTACAGGAGATCATCTCTAAAATATCCAGCCTCTGAAAAACGTGTTACTTAACTGCAGCACACCTGATGAACAGGTACCTGTGTGGGGGGGTGGGGCTTTAATTTCAAGGGGTTTAAATGGACTCCTGAATACATCTGGATCATGAGCACGGTCTCTGTAGCACCTGTCTGATGAGACAAGTGACAGTGAAATGTAAAATAGCATGTTTAAAACGGCCTTTGTGGGGTTTTGGGGTGTTTTTCAGCTGTTTTACTCAACCTTGCTCCAGGTGATGTTAACACCTTTAATATCAGCTGATTATAAAATCAGTGAAAAGCTTCACTTTGTTTTCTTCACTCATGTTGAGTGATCTTTCGGGTGCTGGGAACCCCTAACCTCCACCCCTCTGACACCACAGCCAACCCGCCATCCCCTTTTGGGCCCCCACTGTCACCGTGGTAACCCTGAAAGCGGTATCAGGCTGTCCTGAAGCCCCGCCCAGCCTGAAATAAATTGTTCCTCTATACTTTCCTCCTCCTTTCTTTCACTTTCTGCTGCAGTGTGTGTAATCCATACAGCTGAGGGATAGACGGACTGTACACACACAGACACGCACACACACTCACACACACACACGCGCGCGCGCACACACACAGACACACTCACCGTGATTAATGGCAGCAGACTCTATAGCAGATTATGGTGAAATCACTACAGATAAAGCACTGCAGTGTGTTTCTCTGTATGTGTGTGTGTTGTGTGTGTGTGTGTATTATCAGAGCCAGACATCCGTTCTCGCTCGCCCAGAGAGGGAAAAGTGGTGGAGAGGAAAAAAAACGATTGAAAATGTTGATAAAGTTTCCAAAACACAGAAAGTAGCCAACCAGAGAGAGAGTTACTCCTCCATTCCTTCATCTCTCCAGCTTCTTCTCATCCTCCTCCTCCTCTCCGAACGGAAACCAGCAGTAAAACGTTGTTTATTCAGGGGTGAAATTTGATTGGACGGTGGTTCTCAGAACTAGGCTGTGATTGGATGGATTCTCTAAAAGTGTTTAATTTTCTCTCACAGCGATCAATAATTGATCATTATTGATCAGCTTGCAAAAGAAGAAGGAAGGAGGGAAAATGCAAGGAGGGATGGATGTAGTAAAGAACGAAGGAGAAACAAGAGTTATGGTGACAAAAAAATGTTTCTTCAGATTGTGATATTGACTCAGTGTGTGTGTGTGTGTGTGTGTGTGTGTGTGTGTGTGTATATCATCCATTAGAGAGCTATAATTATGGTAAGTGAGGCAGCGCTGCGATCAATACAGCAATTCATCAATCTGACCCCGCCCACTGAAAAACACACACTATTTCATTTTGACCAAAGTCCAGCTGTAACCACTGACCACACACACACACACACGCTCAGCTCTGGTCTGGATTAAAATATCTAAAATATCTTTAATGAGTCTCAGTAACCACAGATTTGAAGATCGATCAGTGATGGGCTCATCAATACACATATTAACCCAGCTAATGTTGCAGTGCATTGTGGGGGTGTGCTGGAGCTCAGAAGGTATATGTTTGTTTGATTTATTTATTAATTTGTTTATGCAATTTGAAGACATCACACCTGATCTTTCGAGACCACAACACTTCCTGTTAGCCCCGCTGCACAGGAAGTGGCAGGTGAGTGAACAGCAGGAGGTACTCTGACCTGGTCCTCAGTGACTCAGAGAGGATGCAGCTAAATGGATGAAATAAAGATACCTCCACCAGAGGTTAGGAGCCCAGCAGGAACTGCACGTGTGCAAAAGCAGCAGTAGGTTGTGGTGGTCAATGGTGATGCTGTCTGGAGGTTGCTGCTTGCTTCATGCCCCAAATAAAAATGTACGATGCAGAAAAACGCTCCTGGTCCTGTGACATCCCTAATACACACCGAAATTCATTTTAATTAAACCAGCAAAAAATGTACACGTGGATCTGGGCTCGTGCATTCCGGATCAGCTCGACGGCACCCCCTCTAGGACAGGAAGTGTGCGCATAGAGAGTTTTCGAACTTCAGGTCACATGACTTTAAAACCTCAGAGAACCCTTGTAAACAGCTGAATTGTGCCCTGATTGGCTTAAGGCCTCGCATGATGTGGCCTTGCACTTTTATCTGCTGAGGTTTTCTCTCCCAGAGGAGATTCGCTTTATTTCATCTCATTCCTCTGGCTCATTTTTTAAACTGTGCTTTTATTTTCCAGCAGTAGCCAAAGAAAAATGACCTCAAAGACTTACAAACAGATATGAGGACTCTGAGAAAGAAAGTCATTCTTCTGCATTTATCTCACTGCTGAAGTAATAAACCACAGAATAAGTCCTACAGAAAAACGCGCCTCATTTTACTCTAATATTCATTTTAATACCGATGAGGTAACGTCATCGGAATACGCTCCAAAGACAAAAAAAAATCCAACAAAACCTCAAACAAGTAGAGCTTGGAGGTGCAGTTTGTTAATAATCTCTGCAGTTTGTCTATGATTTCTGCAGTTTTTCTATAATCTACACAGTTTGTTAGTGATCTCTGCAGTTTGTCTATAATCTCTGCAGTTTATGTATAATTTCTGCAGTTTTTCTATAATCTACACAGTTTGTAAGTGATCTCTGCAGTTTTTCTATAATCTGCAGATTGTCATTGATCTCTCCAGTTTGTGTATAATCTCTGCAGTTTTTTGAAGATCTCTGCAGATTATCTATAATCTCTGCAGTTTGTTAGTAATCTCTGCAGATTATCTATAATCTACACAGTTTGTTAGTGATCTCTGCAGTTTGTCTATAATCTCTGCAGTTTGTTAGTAATCTCTGCAGTTTGTGTATAATTTCTGCAGTTTTTTGAAGATCTCTGCAGATTGTCAATGATCTCTGCAGATTGTCAATGATCTCTGCAGATTGTCGACACTCGGCTCTCCTGGAGCTGATTGGGTGGAACTCTATAGTTGGATCAGAGCAGAGTGAAGCAGCTTCAGCACATTTGGGATATTTGAAGAGAGGAACAGAGGCGAGTTAACGCCTTCTTTCAAAACGTATGCTGCTGCTTCGTGGCCTCAGCCGCTCTTCCCGATGCTAATCACCAGCCTGAGGTCGAAGGTCAAACACATTTATATTTGCAGCCCAATTTACTGGCTGCTTTCCAGTTTGGATCAGTGCACAGTTTACAGACATTTCAGCGAGTTGGAAGGTTCCTGGACGGTTTGTGGAGGGCTCACTTTGCGTGTGTGTGTGTGTGTGTGTGCACGTGTGTGTGTGGATGGCTGGTAATGGCTGCGGCCCTCTTTTGTTCTGGCAGAAGGTGGCGAATGGCAGCGGCTCAAAGAAAACAGACAGAAGCTTCAAAATGGTTGCCAACGCTTTAAGATGGCTGCCAGGCTGAGAGAGAGGGCAACCGCACACACACGTGCACGCACACACACACAGGCTGTGTGGCAAATGTTAGCGTGTGACAGAAAATATTAAAATGTGTTTGTGATTGAAAATTTGAAGAAATGTGTGTGCGAGTGGGTTTTTTGTGTGTGTATGTGTGTGTGTGTATTGCAGTTGGCAGCGCCTCCTTGGCAGCGGCGGCTGGCTGGGCGTCCAACAATGGAGACGGCTATGGGGATTCTCTCTCTCTTTTTTTTTTTCTTTTTTAAACACCATCCGAGGGGCGAGAGACATCAACCACAAACGGAGAGAGAGAGAGCTTGGCTGTCTTTCTAAAATGGCGACGTGTTGGCAGCGGCGTCTTGCCGACACAAAGCCTCGTCTGCCTCGTGTGTTTGTGCAGTTTTCTTTCATAATTAACCGAAAAACAAAAGACAGAAGAACACAAATCGACTGTTTTCTCTTTCACCCTCAGTGTGTGTGTGTGTGTGAATTAAGGATTTTTGGGTGTGATGTGTGTGATGGCCCAAATGTGAGGGGGCTGCCACAAAATGGCGGCTGGTGGACGGCGTCAAATTGCAGACCGGCGTTGTTGAGTCCAAAGTAGAACCTAAAAATTTTTGTGTGTGTGTGTGCGACTGGCAGAGCGTGCGGTGCAGGCGTGCCAGGGTTCACAATGCCAGGTCGGGGTCCTGATCCTGCAGCGCTGCCTGGAAACACAAAACAAACGCACCCCCCTCCTGCTCACAGAAACATCATCAGATTCATTTTTATACTTCAGTTTTATTTTCTGATGCTGTGTGTGTGTGTGTGTGTGTTCGTGTGTGTGTGTGTGTGTGAGAGAGAGAGAGAGAGAGAGTGTGTGTGACTAAATATTTAAAGTTCATGCAATAAAATGATTTTAGTTTAATTCCAGATGAAATGAGACGTTTATTTGATCTGATGCTTTGTTCAGTGTTTACTCACATCATCGAGCATGAAAGAAAACAATACCTTTAATGATGGACCTTAAAGGTGTTGATTTATTTTTAACAAATCATATTTAAGTGTTTTTCGAATCCTGCTGACCGTCTGAGTCACCTGACTCACACAGGGACCTACAGCCTACGGTTGCTACAGCTCTCTTTGTAGAGTCGTACAATATAAAACACCCCGAGGCGGCTGTTGTTTTGATTTATGAATAAAACTGGATCGAATTAATCAGGCGTTTGCTCTGTTAGTTGCAGGAAGAGCTTAGAATCTAAAAGAGGAAAATTACAATTTCCTGTCTTTTCCTGGTAACGCTTGTTATAATCCAGAGGAAATGCTGTTTGGAGCGTGCGTGGAGCTGTTCAGCCCTCGCAGAGCTTCACACGGCTGCCTGCAGGTCAGATAATTAGCCCCCGGGGTGCACAGGTGTAGGTGTCACCTGCAGGAACAGAGAAGCTTTCATTCCTTTCAGCTTCAGTCACAGTGCCTCATCGCTGCAGTCCAGCCAGACTTCAGGTCCACGAACGTGTGTGTGTGAGAGTGTGTGTGTGTGTGAAGGTAATTTATCCTGCGTGGCAGTCTCAGCTGATTTGTGGCCTTTAAAAAAATGAATTCAAACGTCTCTTCATTTCATTAAAAGCTAAATCAGAGTGCGCTAAGATCGATGCCGAGCGGTTTATTTATTTATTTTACCCACTCAGAGCCAGCGGGCGGGAATGCGTCCATCCACATCTTCGTTTTCGTATCCTTCCGGTAAAGATCCTCCAACTGTTGTCCTCGGGCTGAACATTGGAGGTGTGCGCCGTTCTGCTCTCCCCTCTCTCTCTCTATGTAGTGTCGGCATGTCTCTCGCCCGTGTCACTGAGCAGCCAAACACGGAGAGGAACAGGTTTTGGCAGCAGAGCGCTTCGCTGTTTCTGTTTGTGTTGCCTCCTGTCGCTCTGCCAGGAGACGACAGCGCGATCCCAGCGTGGCTCAGTCGTGGGGGGGCGGAGTCTATGTGCATTAAAAACAAGACTCAGAGGAAGTGTGACCTCTTTAAACGCGAGCTTTTTTGTGTCCTAACGGTGTGACAGAACCTCACACCAGTGAGAAACGGCGTCTGTGTCAGCTGACAGCACCTCTGAACTGACGTTTCATTTTTATTTTGCTCTGCAGTAAAACTGGTGATGATGTCATTATCATCAGATTTACTACAGATTTACCGCAGCACGCTGAGATCAGGGACGTACACAAGAGAGGCTTTGCTTAAATTGCCCATCATCCTCTCTGCGTGAGAGACACCATCCAGCCGCTGCCTTCAGCACCATCTCAGGGTTGTTCTGCAGGTTTGTTTGAAGACACAGTGATGCCCGTTCCTCCCTCACACAGGTCGTTCTCGTCCAGGGCCTTCGATGTGTCACACTGTAATAATTCCCCCTTCCTGGAGCTGCAGACAGACCTGGTTCCTTTTGACAGAAGGTTTTACGTTTTTGGAAATAATCTGCGGATTTTTGAAATTGATTTATTTGGCACTTGTATAAAACTGTGATAAAGTATGATTGCTCTAAATGAACGCGTCTTTTCTCATGAGGTAGGTCATCCACTCCCATTACTGGAAGTAAAACCTGTTCTGTGAAAACCAGTGGAGCTCTACTGGAGGTGGACTGGTTGGACTGGTGCGCTGCTGGTTCTTGGGTTTAATCAATAACCATGCAGCAGAGTCCTGAATGAGCTGCTGGGGATGGGGAGCGTGGGGGTCAGGCTGAGCAGGTGGGGCACAGGTGGTGACGGTGCACTGTGTTCTTGGCAGTGATGATATCTGGTCGGCACCACTAATGGGAATCCCGGGAACGTTACCTGTTAACCTTTATTCCCTCGAGTTAACGAGACGTTCAGTTCGATCAACTTCAGAAGTTTTTTTTCAGAAAAATACAGAGGTAACCCCCCACCCCCACACCACCCCGTCCCCACCACCTCTCACTCTCTGCTGCCTTTCTGGGAAGCATCCAGTAGCCCCCCCTCCCTTGTTCCTAGAAAAGCACCAGTTCAAGTCAGAGAGAGAGAGCAGGGCGAGCGAGAGGGAGCGAGCGAGAGGGAGCGACCTCTGGGGCGACCAAGTTTGACTTTCCCACAGAGAGAGCTAGAGAGTCTGGTCCCATTGTTTCCTTTATGTCCCAGTGCTCTGAGTGTGTGTGTGTGTGTGTGTGTGTGAGGGTCACATGATTTGCCGGCATGTCTCCATGGTGGTCAGGTGTCCGAGGCTCCGCTGGCGTTCAAGTGATGTAACCATCATCATCCCTCAAGGTTAGGAGACAAGATACGCATTACTTGAGGAGCTTTTCAGAGTAAAAGCATAGGTATTTTCCGAATCTTCTGATTTAATTTGATTTAATTTTAAAATCAACAGATGGAAAAAAGTTTTCAGAGGTGAGTGTGTGTTTCAGGATTGTGTTCTAAAGAAACAAAAAGGACTGTAAACAGGAAAATAAAGAAGGATCAGGAAGTTGAATGAGACAGGAAAAAACTTTTTAAATTCAAAGTATAGATGGGAAAAAAATTTCTTTTATAATATATGACTTAATTTCACATCCATGATGAGGGGGTTTGAGTTAGATGATCCACGCCCCTCAGTGGGGGGGTGGATGCAGACAGTCCGGTCTGCTCCCACGCCTCATTAGCATATTTAATTAACCTGCTGACGGCTGAATGAGGGGAGCGGGGGACGATGGGGTAGGGGGGCAGTGTGTGAAAGTGCCCTCCAACACACACCCATCAGCAGCACCCCTAACCCCCCACCCCGTAGTTGCCGTGGTTTCCGCCTGATGCTCTTTGTTTTAAGCTGCTGAAGCAAACAGACGCGGTGAACAGCATGCAAAACAAGCCTGATAAATGCTGCTCTGTGTGTGTGTGTGTGTGTGGCTGTGTGTGGGACAGAGGAGGAGGAGGGGGCCGGGGGGGGGGGGTCGGTCCTCTCAATGCAAAAAGTTCATGTCCCTTAAATGTAACTGAACTGCACAACCTCGCGGCAAGAATGTAGAGGCGCAGCGTCCGTAACGTCTGCTCTGTAATAAGAACTCCACAGAAAGAGCCAGGATTCAAACCTGGACCAAAGTGATTTACACTAACGAGAAGCCCTTTAATCCACGCAGGATGACCCGGCACACTCAGCAAACCATCACTTCAAAGGCAACCTGCATCCCTTCACTCAAAAAGCGCTCCTGTCACTTCCTCTCACATAAAAAAAAAACGTATTCACGGCTCAGAATCAGGAGATAATCACTTGACTATCTCTCCGCACCGTTCAGCCAGTGTGTGAGTCGTTAAAGCGAAGCCCCGCTCTTCCTCTCGATCCTGATTTTCCTCTTGGATCACACATCTGGGCCCACGTGGCAGCGGCTTCAGCCGGACCTCCGTCACGTTCGCCGTGCGTCACTTTCCTTCATGTTTGCCTTAATTAAAAGTTTTGCTTTTCTGGACGTTCCAACTTCTCTCCGTCTGCTCCTGAGTCATGGCCCCGCCAGCAGGCTCCGGGGGGATGATGGGTAATATTTCTTCCACTCCCTGCCTACTTTATCTGCAGCGTGGCCGATCGATGCCCCCGAAGCCGCTAAATCATTTGAAAGAGCGGAGCTGCACCGGAGCAGAGAGCATGCTGGAAGAGGAGGCAGACGCTGAGAGGCCGGTCGCACGAGCTGCACACAGGAAGAACGTTTGCCATGATACTCAGAGCTGACCTACTGCTGCTCACACGTCCACAACAAAAAACGTCAGATCTCACATAGAAGTGAGAAAACTCTAAAAACACAGACGAGTTTAGTTTAATAAAAGAAAGAAATATGTAAATAAGTCACAGATGCCTGCAGCTCAGTTTGATCTGATGCAATTTTAATGAAGCGTTTTTAAGAATGTGAAGCAACAGCTGATAACACATTAACGCTCAAACCATCCATGTTGTGTTAAAGAGAGATTCTCTCGTCAAAATAAGACTGGGCTGTACTTCCATGTAATACCACTATGTGCCACAAGGAGGTTCAGTCAGTCAGTGTAGCCTTTATTTAAGCGATTAATGAAATGATCAGGGGAAAAAAGACTAAAAGTTTGAAGAGCAAAGCATTTTAGCACACCCGCTGGTTAAACACTGCCCCCTGTTGGTGAAAGTTTGAGTTAATATTTGCAATGGGTAATTATAAAAGTACTTTTACTATTATTATTATTATTATTATTGTTGTTGTTGTTGTTGTTGTTGTTGTTGTGAGATGTAAGACACCTGAATGCTTGAGACCTGCAAACTGCCAAAACCTCTGCCTTCACAGAGGCACTTGCACTGCTGATCGGTTAATCACGTGACTGATTAGCAGCATCTGGATGCTGCTGATCCCGCTGTTCCTGTGGAAGCAGTGAGGATGGACGTTGTTTTTCAGAGTACTGCAGAGAATCCTGTGACATAAGAAAATGACCCATTTCCTCTTTTTTAACCACCTTGCTGTCAAGTACTTCCCAGAATTCCCACCTTCCAGCAGCTGCATGGATTGGGACTGAGCGGGACTCTATTACGTATAGATGCCTTCAGCTGATGACGGGATAATCGATGACTTTTTGTGTAGTTGTACATTGTAATCATGTAAACATGAGGTTTTTGGAAACGCTCGGGGCACACCATGTGAGATTCTGTCACGCACCGGGTATTTTTGCCATTTTAACTTCAGTTTTAGCTATCAAACATTATTCAAAATGCTTTTTAAAGACTAAGTATGAAGAGGATTTATCCGTTCATGCGTCGGTGGTCGCAGTTGCTTGGCTTATTTGTGATAGTTGACACGAGCTCCTCCTCAGACATTTCACTCCTCCATCCTTCCACCCGTCTGCTCACTCTGAGCTTCAGCATAGGCTCCGAGTTCTTCCTGTGTCACTGAGCGTGTGCAGAAAGTGTGACTGAATCAGCTGCAGCACCTGGAGTCTGCCAGTCAGTCTGCTGTGTGTGTGTGTGTGTGTGTGTGTGTGTGTGTGAGATACCAGGTGAAGGTTTTGTGGTGTGGAGATCAATACAGGCATCCCCTCTACACACACAGACACACACACACACAGTCAGTGTTTAACAGCAATGACACACATGCTGACACATTAACAGAGTGCTTTTGAATGCACACTGGAGCAGCTGGGAATCAAACCACCAAACTTGTGATTAGCAGATGACCTGCTGAGCTACACTAAGTCCACGTTTTGGTGAATAGCCTTCGCTGGTGCTCGTTTTTGTTCTCGGATGATCTGGGATTTGTAGAGCAAGAGAAACTGCAGCAACACCTTCACTGATTACTTATTTGAAAGAGCAACTAAAAACGTGATTACTTTACCTGCAGAGCTAAACCTGATCTGCAAATGGTAATGCATTATTTTACCGAACACTAAGGGCAGAGGCCACGACGTAAGGACAAAATTTAGCCAACAGCAGCTCTAAGGTGATGTCGGCTCTGTGTGGGACTTTCTGACGCTTTAAGAGTTTATTCTGAAAGCGTTGCGCTTCCTGGTTGATAAATATTTTTTATTTCGAAAATGTATTTACATTGTTTATTAAGGATGAAACACATTTCATGATAACATTAAAGATAACTTTTTTTTTTTATCCAGCTATCAGTGAAGTAACCGCTGGATCAGAACAGACAACTGAGTGTGTGTGTGTCTGTGTGTGTGATTGTGTTATTAAGTTGGTGTTGTTCAGCTCGTCCTCATCTTTGTGTTTCTCTCCACAGAATCTGGCCAATCAGAAAGCCCGAATCAGGCCAGCGAATCAGACATCAAGGAGCAGCCGGAGAACGGTGAGACAGACAGACACACACACACACACACACACACACACACTGAGGCCAGCCTGTGTGTGACCCTGTGTGGTTAAACGAAATGAGGCTGTGGTCAAATATGCACACACACACACACACACGCACACACACATTCCTGAGGAGAGGTTGTTTGTCTGGATCAGGGAAGTGCGTATGGAAGATTTTTAAGTGTGTGTTGATGGATGTGATAGCAGTGTGTGTATGTGTGTGTGTGAGAGGAGGATATCCTCTCTACTTTGTGTGTGTGTGTGTGTTAGACCTTGACCCTGGTGTTCAGCTACGTGCATGCAGACACACACACTCGGACACACAGCTGGTCCTGATTATTCCTGTTGGGAAACAGAAGCCTGTACTTCCTCACTCATACTGATCCTTCCCTGGTACTACTGGTACTAGTACTACCTGTAATCCTGCTGCAGGTGTAGATTTCGGGGGCTTGTCAGTGTTTGGCTGTGCCGGTATGTGTTGGTGATACAGTAGTAATATAGTAATAACCCCCTCCCTCCCTCTGCTCACAGGTCACCTGGGCTTCCAGGACAGCTTCGTGACACCTGGAGTTTTCACGGTGGCCGAGCTCGTCCGAGTGTCTCAGAGTAAGTTCTCTGTCTCTCTCTCTTTCTCTCCTCCTGCAGTGAGGCCGAGTGAGGCCGAGCACTGATTGGATCGCAGATCTGTCATCGATAGTGGATCTAATGTAATTCCTCCAGACCAAACCACAGGCTGCCTGTCTTAATGAACACACTGTGTGTGTGTGTGTGTCTGTGTGTAGCTGCTGATGTGTGTTTGAGTGGCCTTCCTGCTGATGAACGTAAGAACATGTTTAGGAGAGTGAGAGCCAGGTGTTCACCATATTCTATAACAATGATAGTAATAACAATAGTAATAACTGTTACTTAGTAACACCTTATAAGTAACTGATTACCAAACTCAGTGTGTGCATAATAACATCATAGATTAAAATGTGAACAACACAGATTCAAACAGCATGTGTTTTAAAGATGGTGAGAGTCGACGCTGTGAATGTGATGCAGGAAAGTGCACGAGCGGCCAGTCAGCTGAAGGCTCTGAAGCACCATCGATTAATCGAATTCTCAGATAAGAAATACTCCTGTGATAAATATTCAAAAGAGAAAAACACAGGTCTTGCAAAATGACGTAGTGTTTACACGCCATATTAAAATAGGAAACATTTTCTTAAATACAAACATAAATAAACCTCAAGTCTCTTGTCAAAGGTCAATATAATCTGTATGCAACCGAAACCTAAAACGTGTACCTTTACTCTGTGTTCTTGGAAAGTTTGTGACAGTGTTTCATCTCCTGGATGAGCCAGATTACATTTGGTGTGTATGTATGTATCTGTGTGCGTATGTGTGCAGTGAATGACTGAGTTTGTGTCTGTAAGCCTTTAAAGGAGAACGCAGTGTCTACGAGCATATCGGCATTGTGACGTTTGTCCTGTGCTTTGATGCAAAGTGTTTGTGCTGCTGAGAACAGACGCTATGATGGTGCGTCGTGAATTAATATTAATAATAACAATTCATCTGCAGATTTTTCTCTGTGTAGAACGAACAGCGTTGGGCAGAGCAGCTACAAACTTCCTTTTCTTCCTGTGGTAGTTTGTCGATCAGCTGCTTTGATGAAGGACTCCCGCTTGCTGTTTCCCAGTAAAGGTTTTAATGGTGATCACGGGAACATCTGCTGCTTTGGGCCATACAAACAAGTTTTTTCACTGTACTGTTGTGGCTCCGCCTCTTGTGCAAACAGACTCCACCTCCGTGTTAAACTGTTTCAGCATCATCACGACCGTGTGGGCTGAATGTGGTCAGACTTTTTCTCCACACGCTGCTCCTAAATGAGTTTCTACTGCAGGTCTGTGAGTGAGTGCTGCAGAGCTGTGCATTAAACGAGGATTTCTTATAATCGAGTTATCCGAATTACTCGATGAATCGTTGCAGCCCCAGTTGATATTAAAACTCTTCAGATCCAGGATCTGCTGCCAATCAGCAGCCGCTCCAACTCAACTCTAATTATGAGGAAATATGAGCGACAGGCGGGGCAATCGAGAGACCGCAGGGTGGAGGAGAGAGAGGGGAGGGGTAAGATGGGTGTGCGATGGACAGAAAGGACAAGTGAGAGAGAGAGGCGGGGGGACGTGACCTTTAAAAAGTGCCGACATGCAGGAGAGAGAGAGAGAGAGAGAGTGACAGAGAGCGCAGTGGGATCTATATGAGTCTGTCGATCGCCCACCGCTAACAATAGGCGATGTAAAGTGCCTGTCAGCACACACACAGACCCCCGATCAAAGAGCCATCGATCACACACACACACAGTTATCCCTGTTTGATCAGATACTCACATGCAGCTGCTATCTCACACTCACTTAATGACACTGAAATATAAGGCGTTCTTTCAAATTAAAAGCATCAGTAGAAGTCTGTTAAACTTTCTGTTCTCCAAGGGTAGCTTTACATGATTCAAAGTTATGAATAAGTCTCCTCAGCTCTGTCCAAATCCAACTGAAACCCACGTACTCTGATTGGCCAGTATCTGGAAGGTTATTGAGTGGACAGAGCGCATAAGCACATGTATGGGTACGCGTTGGAGTCTGAATGGAGCCTGGACATCCTAAAAACAGCAGGAACATCATGATGTTGGTAAATGCTTTGCTCAGCAGGAACTTATTATTGGACACGAGGTTGCACTTAGTCTTTCACATACACATGTTGCTGTGTGCAGCGTGTCCCTGAAATGAGCTGTAATGTCAGGTAGCAATTAAAATGACTGCAGCCTGCACAGACTCCTGTTCACACACTGGACTTCATTAAAGTGCTTTAACACAATAAACATGAGGGCTGCAGTTGTGATGCTTCACGGAAATACAGTCGTAGAAGAGTAACATGTTCCTCCACACAGAAACACGCAATTTATAGAATGATGGTAGATGCACTAGAACAGTGGTTTTTGGTGTTGCATTGCTGCTGATGTCGTTGGCTTGCCGTGTCTTCTTCAGGGTCTGTGTTTCTGCCCTGAAAGTGCTAAATGGTGTTTTTATAAGTGCCACCCATTTTTTGATTTGATTGAGAAGCCATAGAACTATTTTGAGCTGATAGCGCCGTGAGTGCAGTGGTGTCCGGAAGATGCGTTTGCTCTGAGCACTTTGAGCTCAGGCTTATTGGAATTGTTCAGAAAATAGACGCTGAGAGCAAAAGTGAGGCAGCCTGTGGGCAGACTTTTGCAAATCATGCTGTAAACTACACCTCTATGCTGACAACACTGTCCTTTACTGTTCAGTGGTGCTGTACATTGTGGTCTTCAGTGCTGCTTTGGATGGATGAGAAACTGAATTTTAAATTTCACGTGACACCTGTCAGCACATTCAGCAGGAGAACTGGTTCCTTCAGAACGGTAGATGATAGAAGAGAAGAGAAAAGGCCTTTACTGTCATTGTACATGTACAACGAAGTTGTGGGTGCTTCACACCGACTTTGCCGGAATAAAATATAAAGCATATAAAAGAAATAACAAACGAAAATAAGAGAAAGGCACACAATAGAGGGCAAAGTGCTCAGAAGCAGTGCAAAGAAAAAAAGGACTTCTTAGAGTCCATGTGTGAGTGTCCTGAGTGATGAGGGTTACTCAGACTAGCACTGGGCCATATATCGAGTTTTTAAATATATCGATATATTTTTATACAAGATTTGAGATGTGATAATATCGTTTATATCAATATAGTCTATGTTACGTTATAATTATAATTGTGGAGCTGCAAGTTTTCCTCTCTTTCGTCCACTTTTATCTTTACGCAATGTTACTCTGCCTCGCCTCTCTCCTTCACTGAACACAGCTCCCTCCCCCATCGCTTCACCTGCAGGCAACAACAAGATGGACACGGCAGCTGTCAAAGAGGAGCTGGTCGGTAAAAAGAAAACATTTGGAGATTACTGTTTTAGTGCTGTCAGCGTTACTCTTGTTAAAATGACGTTAACGCTATAACTGCATTAACGCGGCAAATTTCCATTAACGAGTTACCATGGATCGCCCCGTGCATGGGGCTGCATGGCGTCAACACGTTAACGAGCTAACCACTAATGCTAACTGCAACGCAACGCGTTGACGCCGTGCAGCTAGCACTACTAGAATTTTCACCATTTACTACAGCGCCATAAAGTGCAAAATGAAGAGTGTGTGAAACTGCGTGCTGTATCCCAGACCGCGAAGTCTCCCAGCCTCCTGCCCCGAAAAAAACCACCTTACAAAACTCATTTTTCGGACTATAAGTGTACACTAAAATCCTTCCATTTTCTCAAAAATCGACAGTGCGCCTTATGTATGAATTGTGGTTGTGCTTACTCACCGCGAACTGAATTTATGTGATACACGGCACTCAGAAACCTGTCAAAAAATGTTTTATTGCAACTTTTGTAAGCTATGAAGCCGCACCGCTTGATGGATTGTTGGAGCATTACGGCTACCGTAGTTAGGAGCCTTGCGGATTAATACGTACTCTGCTTCAACTTAATATTATACGGACCACAATGTTTGTATAAGGACCACAAATGCCGCCTGTTAAGATGGTTACGAACCGGATTTCAAACTCAAGGCTGTCAGTCTTGTCAGAGCAGCTTCGAAATCTGTCTGTCTTTGGTATTATGCTCAGCTTCTTTTAGTTTACATTTTGACTGCACAATTGTGAGCTTTATGGAGCATTATTATTTAATAAATGCTGGTAATTTATTTCTGAGTAATTTTTTCATGTACATCTACACTGTATGTTAATGAAAGTGCCTGTGTCAGATCTGGGACACAGCTTTGACTAAGAACTCTTTTTTTGTTCTTACTTTATGGCTTTAAAAAAAATATCGAGATATATATCGTGTATCGCCATCCAGCTAAAGAATATCGAGATATGAATTTTGAGCCATATCGCCCAGCCCTAACTCAGACCATGGCGCAGATTGGTGGGTGGGCGGGCAGGCTGGGGTGGGGTGGGGTAGTGTTTGTTAACAGTCTGAATGGCCCAGGGGAAGAAGCTGTTAGTGAGTGTGGAGGTGTGGGACCTGATCGACTAGTGGGTCAAACCGGTGGTGGGCGGGGTGCGAGGGGTCATCTGTGATGGCCCTGGTTTACCTGAGATGATTTTTTTCTCTGGGCAGATGGAAGCAGCGTCTTATCAGCGTTGAGATCATTATAATGCTCCTCAATATAAGCTGAGGTTAGACCGTTAGTTCTGGCTACTATTTCACTCCAGTTACTTTTACCATTGCCTTAAGGAAAGCGTTGCAATTTTACTCAACGTGAAGCTGAAACTTGGAAAAACATGAAGAACAATGAGATTTCTCATTTTTATCCTTTAATTTTGAATTCTACCTGCAGATGTTCTTATTTTACTCCATTATTTGCTTTGTATAGAAATAACTTTTACTTTTTTTTTTTGTTCTTACTGACAAAGTTTTTCTACTCGACTGTATTATAAATGAAGTCTCTCTCAGGCTGAATGAACATGTATTCACTCACACACACACACACACACACACACACACAAACACACACACTATTCAAGTACATTAGCTTTTAACTGATAACCTGAAATGCCTATTGCGCACACACACACACACACACACACACACACTGTGGACTCTCCTGCACTCTAATCCATAAGTGATTCTTCCAGAGCCGCATCGCTGCAAATCTGCTGACCAACACAAAGCGCGCGCGTGCACACACACACACACACACACACACACACACAGAGCGAAAGGGTGTGTGTGTTTGTGAATACATTTGTGTCTGTCTGAATGTGTCTGTGTGTGTAAGTATATGAATATATACTGTACTTATAGAGAGTGTGTGTGTGTGTGTGTGTGTGTGTTGCAGCAGCATTAAAGCAGCTCGGCTCTGCTGCCACAGACACTTTTCTTACTCCTCACTTTGCTCACATTAGAAATATTAAATGTAGACAAAGCTGAAAAATGTGTTTAATCTCATCTCCTTTTATATTAATACAATACACACATGTTATTCTCAGTACATCTCAGTACATTTTATTCATACAGCCAAAAGTTATACATTTGTGTGAGTTATTTCTGTAGAAAAATTGATCCAGCCTGAGGAAACCTGTAAATGTCTCAGAGTACAGTGGAAGCTGAAGGAAGCGCTCCATCCTCAGGTTCCTCCTCAGTCGAAACGAATTCATGTGGAAGTTTCTGCTGATTTATGTTAACATTCACCTCATGAGTCCAAACTCTACAGCTTTTTATGTTCCTCTTGAAGAAGCTGTTGTCATAATTTCCTGCAGTTATATATTTGTGATGTTTTGAGCTCTCAGGGCCACCGTACTGTGGCCAAAGAACATATGTATGATGCTGAAGCAAACCTGGAAGGACACCTTTATTTCAGTGTAAAACTCAGCTGACGTTGGCAGATTCTCGCTGCGGCCCTCATTCTCCTAAGCGTTCCCCTTTAGGAGCATAAAAAGAATTCATGCATTTCTTCATACAAATAAGCAGCTGTGCAGGGAGTGACAACAGGGGAACATCTGCATCATGCAGGATCAAATTCAGACTCCAGCATGTTAGGATGAGGTGGAAGATTACAGGAAGCAGAAATTACGATTTGCCACCAAAGGTCACCTGATCGCTTCAGTGTGTGTGTTAGCAGGAGGATAACTTTAGTATGTGTTTCAATGAAAGTGTTCCCGGTGGTAGGATATGGTGCAGAAGTAGCACTGGGAGTCTCCATTTGATGCTAAAGAAAAGATCACAAACTTCTTCTGGTTCCTGCGTGCTGAGGGGGAAGTCTCAGGAAGACCTGAGACCAGGAAACCAGGAGCCTGAAGAAAATTTAAACGCGTAATGTGACAGGCGGTGTGGAAAACAGTGAGAATGAGGCACAGGAAAAAGGCCAAGTCCAAGAAACAGTCCAGAGATCAAAACAAGTAAAGAACTCCGAACACCGGCATGGCAATAGACAGAACTTCACTTGAAGCTTCACCTGCGTCATCATCACCCCACAGCACTCTCTGTGATTATATGAAGAATCATTTCTGGTGTGGTTCTTCTTTAAATGGAGTGAACACACACACAAACACACACACACACACACGCGGGGGTCTGCAGGGGTGACTGAAGCCTATAGCTCACCAGAAGATGAGATGTGGTTGTGGTGGAGGGGGGGCTGGTGGGGTATTGAACAGAGCGCGCACGCACACACACAGCGGGTGACCTTGGCGTTGTGCAGCCATTACACAATTCACTGGCAGGCCAATCGAATCTCTCTCTGTCGATCAATATCCTATTAAAGCAGCACACAAAGAGAGAGAGAGGCCGGGCAGGCGAGCGAGCGGGCAGGTTAGTGTAGCGGCCGCGGTCACATGTAATTGGTCACTTCAGTGTATTCCTGACTTCTCCTTCCTCTCTCTCTCTGCGATGTGTCATTAAACTCTCTCTTCCTGTCGTTCTTCCTCTGATCCTCCTCTTTCTTTTTTTTCTTTGCTCATATTCCTCCTCTCTTTCTTCCTCCCTCCGTCCTCTACCTCGCGGTCTGTTTCTGCCGCTCTGTACAAACCTCACCTGAGCGAGACATTACAGCTACGTTTATGAGGGCCATAAGTTTGTGGACAGTAACTTGTGTTTGTTGTGCTTGTTGAACTGACAACAGCGAGGCATCCGTCTGTCACCAGAATTCCTACTGGTCAGAATTTAATCAAAGCAGTGCTCCACAGGAAATAAGAGCTGCTGGTTGCTAACATGAGGGATCAGCATAAAATTGCTAGGTCTAGTGAATAGTTTTTAAGGGTTATTTAATAGAAAAAAAAATAGTACTGTACTCATATACACATACCAGCTAATGTTAGCCTCAAGTTTCCTAAAAATCACACTTTCCCTCTGACAAACAGTTTGATTACATTCTTATATTGTATGAGAGTTTATTCACTAAGAGTCCAACAATGTTAGATCCACTTCAAAGACAGTTTCATTATGACCATAACAGTAGCTAACAGAGGCAAACGGCAGCTTACCGAGGCTATTAACAGTTAACTAAAGCCCCTTTTCCATTAATACCTACTCGGATAGACTCACCACGGATCACCACTCAGATCGACTGGTTTTCCATTACAATCTGGTAATACCTAACGTGCGTGGTTGTCGCACGTGTCCCGCAACGTAATTAATATACGACATGATTGCTACAAAAAAGGTGGACGTCGAGGCAAGAATATACCTGCTGCTCGGTCTGTGGCTTTTTGTCAGGCTCTGGGAACACGGCGTTGTTTTTTGTAACCGTTTCCTTCGTTGGCGAGTTTCACAAAAGGGTGGTTTTATTTTTGTGAACATGACGTTCTCGTGACTCATCAAGTGATGCTATTGTCCAGCCAATCGGTGGCATGCATTCTGACGACGTTACATTTTAGTACCGACTCGGAACCCTGGGCGAGCAGGTACTAAAAAAGTACTTGGTACCAGGTACTATGACCTAATGGAAAACCCTGATAACTGTTGTGAACCGTGCCGAGTCGATGCGAGTAGGTACTAATAGAAAAGGGGCTTAAGGCTAACACAAGCTAACTTAAGGCTAAGAGTAGCTAAATAAATGAGGACACTTCTCACCCTGCATTGATAGCTGAGGTAAACAGTGGACTAACAGCGTTCCACAGAAAATTCTGGGGAAGATCCGTCTAGGTGCGGCCGTTATAGGGTAAACTCGAAATGTTTTTGATCTCTGTTAGCTGACATGTTAACTGGAATTATGCACTTGAACTGGGCAGTGTAAGAAAACAGAACTCAGTTGTCTGCAATCTGTAATTTACTGACATCTAGTGGTGAAAAATGTTACACACTGTAAGTTTAAGATGTGAAAGGTAAATCAAGCACGATTGTGTATGGCAATCTGTTAAATTACTGCAGGTGAAGGGACTTCTCAAACCTGGTAGAAACAAAGACAGATATGTTTCTTTACATATTAGATTTGAAACGCTGATATTTGTGTGAAAATGATACGATCTCTATGTTTTCATAGTCAGGGGATCTTTTTAAGTAAATCTATTAAACATTGGGTGTTCCAGTTATTAGTTGTGCCTAATAAACTGGCACGTTGGTGTAGCACAGGCTGAAAAAGGAGCTGCAGCTCACTCCGAGTCTCTTTGATGTTTTTAGACACTTGTAACCAGCTCTCTCACACACACTCACATACACAGATGCATGAGTGGAGTGCCAGCAGTGCACCTTGGCACTGAAACAGATTTCATGAAAACACACACACACACACTTCCTGCCAGTGTGTCAGGAGAGCTGATATTAGACGTAAGGATGTTGGGGATTACAGCTGATATGATGGCTTCACACACACACAGTGCAAACACACAAACACTCAAATAGATAAGAAGGCAGATGACCCACTTGGCACCTTCTCGTACCTTCGTCTGTCTCGCTATCGCACTCACGCACACACACAGACACACACACAGGATGAAAGATGAATAAACCTGGAGGCCTGCATGCTTCAGACTCCTCCTCCTCCCTCCCCCTGCCCTCTGCCACACACACCTGGTGGTGTGCCAGCAGCAGATGGGCACCGTGGCACAAACGACACAAAGATGTTTGACAATTTTAATAATAATCACAATAATAATCATAATAATGAAAGTGTGCTTTGGAACAATAAAACAAAGGGAACAGCTGTAAGCGATCAAAGAGGAGCCTTGGTGAGTTCTCGCAGAAACACGATGAAGATGTGCTTTAAAGGGGGGTTACAGTAGTAACCACTGTATGGCGAGTGACCTGAAAGCATCATTAATACAGCGAAGACGAGCCGAAGCTCCGGCTGGCAGACGTCCAGGCAGCAGAGCACCGGCCCCCGGCATTCAAATGCAAGAAGTAAACACAGAGCAGCTTCATTACTGCCAGAAATCTAATCAGCAAGGATACAAATCAACCAGGAGCAGCTGCAGAGTGCTGCCAGCGCCCTCCACAGGCTGCACACGTCAGTGCAGCAGTGCCTCTCGGACGGAGCCCATCAACACCATGTTTCAGCTGTCATCTCATTTATGATTAACCATTAACATCTCAGAGGTTCACCCACAGCCTCAGTGAGCACATGCAGCAGATTATCCATGATTGGCTGCTTTTATATCCTTATCTCTTTTTATTCTAGAAAAACATCAGCTTTTTACTGAATTTCCCGAAGGAACCTACCCAAGGGATTATTAAAGTTCTCTCTATTTATTTTTATTCTGTTTTTATTCTTAATGTTTTACCACTTTGGACAGTTTCAGTTCAGTTCACCTTTATTTATATTGCACCAACAACAGTCGCCTCACGGCACTTTATATCATACGGTAAATATCCTACAATGATACAGAGAAACCCCAACAACAGACAACCCCCTATGAGCAAGCATTGGTAGACAGTTGGAAGGGAAAAACTCCCTTTTAACAGGAAGAAACCTCTGGCAGAGCCAGGCTCAGTGAGGGGCGGCCATCTGAGAGACCAGTTAGGTTTACTACTATCACAGGGACTTATCCATTATTTTTAACAGTTTATGCAACTAGTTAAGGAGTCTAGGACTTGCTTATGATGGCTGTTTTAACATCTTTGATTGGTGGCGATCTCCATGTTACCATGGAGATGTTTAAAATGTCTAAACATGAGTTTAGTGAGCGCGAAGCTTCAGAAACCATGTGAACAAAGTAGTGTATGATATAACATGTTCTCAAGGTTTTCATTAAGACTGCGATAACGAAAAGAATTGAGTCTATAGGGGAGTTTGGGATTTGAAGTGCATTATGGGATGAGTAGTTCCTTCACAGTTAAAAGTCACTCTCCACACGGTTTGGTAGCTTTGCCTTTTTCAATTCAAGACTGGCTTCACTGAAAGCTTCACACTCTTTATGAGTTTGTGAAACCTCAGAGGAGAAGTGAACAAGAAGTTCCCGTCCAGAACTGGAGTCATAAAAAAGTGGACTACAATTATTAAATTAGAGGGTAAATTTACCTGTCCTCAGATGTAAAAACACAGAACAGGTCAACTGTTCGTTACGAGCCACGGCAGTCACAGGAAACTTGTATGTTCTTCATTTTTCAGTTTTTAAATTATCTTTGTTTTTACTTCCTGCTCCCGTGGGAAAGGAGTTTAAAACGTCCACACACGAATGACCAACTCTGTGTCTGTGTGTGCGTGTCTGTGTCTGTGCGTGTGTGTGTGTGTGGGTCTGCCTGTGTGTGCGTGTGTGTGTGTGTGTGCGTGTGTGCGTGTCTCAGGTCAGCCCTATCTCTGCAGGGCAGAGAGAGAGAGAGTGATAGATAGGTGGAGCGAGATCACGGTGCTGAGCTCAGCAGAAAACTCCCCACCAGGTCCTGTCAGTCCTCCCCCTCCCTCCTCCTCCTCCTTTCATCCCATCACGCCATCATGCTATCTGTCAATAAAACGATGAAGAGTAGGGATGAGGGTGTGGGTGGGGCTGGAGGCGAGGGGGTAGACGGATGTCCGGTTTTGAAGCTGATTGCTGCCTTTGTTCAGCAGGATTTTCAAATTGAAGCATTTGACAACAAAGAGCCGGATCGCCCCCTCGCTCCCTCCCTCCCTCCCTCCTTTAACACGGAGAGCCTCGCAGGGCTTTGTGGAAGAGCTTCTGTCCCCCGAGAGTAGGATGGGGGGGGGGAGGGCAGCAGAACATGAACAGATCAGAGAGGAAGAGGGCCACAGCTTGTTGTTCTTGGTAGATGCTAATGTTGCGTGCTAACTGCTCTAATATGCAATGATGTCATAAACTCTTGTCGTGAGCTAATATTGAACATGTAAACAGAGACAAGCGGTGCTCGGCTGCTAGTCAGGCTGTTTGTTGGGAGCAGCGGCAGACTTTAAATAAAGTTTTTCTCTTTTTTTTAAGAGTCTCGTTTATAAAAGCGACTCGTTTTTTTTTTTTTTTTAAGGAGGGCAGTAATTTTATCACCTCCTGAGCCAATTCATCCGCCCGGCAGATTAGTCCTGACGATCCTCTGACCATCAGAGGAGACGTTAACAGCTCTGAGCTGAACAGAGTCCCACTACTGCACACACAGGTGGGGCAATTTTAAATGCACACATCTGTGCGTTCACTGGAGTGTTTAACGAGGAGCTAAACAACAACACCTGTCCGCACACAATCCCTGCATCATGCGCTTCAGGGTGAGCTCAGAAAACGTTCCCTGGAAGCTGCAGGAGGATCATATGTCGCAGCTAATCCGCTGGTTCTGCTCGGCCAGAGAATCCCAGTGACTGATGCAAACATTCGATCACACAGTCACTCAGAAATTCTCCTTAAAATATTCTCCCAGGTTATTGGTGTTTTAACGTGGAGTTAGTCAGACTGTTTAATCAGTTGTGTGTTTGAAACGCAGGAATATTCACACGAGACATCTGGCGGGACGATAAGTGAAATTTATTTTCAAGGCCCTGTCCTTTGAACCAATCAGCTGTCCTCAGAGGGGGTCAATAAGCTCCTCCTCCATTTCTGACAGGCGATCACAAATTTTTCACTGAAGCTCGGATGTTTCAAAGATGCGTTCAGAGTGTTGGTCCACCCAGCGACACTTATGTGTGTTGAATCAATGCAGGAGTGAAAGCACCGCTCCGGTTTCCCTCTACGCTGCTGAAGTACAGCAACAGTAAAGGACTCTTTGTGAGGTAGTGTCCCAATCAGTCTCGTTTCCAGGAGACAGAAGGTCCAGGATGTAGCCTAACCCCGTCACTGGAAGAACGTGATAATGATGTTATGCTTGTGGCGTGACGGGCGGTCAGATGTCTGGTGACTCGTGGTGTTGCAGCATCTCTTCAGACAGGAGGAAACACATTTAATAAGAGTCAAGCTTTACTTTTTAAATGTGCACTTTGGATGATTAGAAGCTTTACTCTTCTTTTCTCGTGTGCACCAGCTTTATGAGACAGTAACTGCTGCCGCAGCAGGCTTTCATCGGAGCAGTGTCCATACTCCCATGAAGTCTCCTTCACTGCAGGAAGTTTCTTGTCTCCTTTAAGGAAACCTGAAAGTGTCAGTGAGGAGCTTTCACAGCTTCTCTCCTGATTTTTATCAACATGTTTAACACTCCTTGTTCAGCCTCCAGGTGTGTGTGTATGTGTGCACTGGCTATATAAAAATGTCACCGTGTCCGTATTGACGCTCTCTATCTGTCTGTCCATCAGCGCCCATCGCAGCCGGCACCGGGCCAAACTTCTCGCTGGCCGACCTCGACAGCTCCTCCTACTACAGCATGAGCCCAGGAGCCATGAGGAGACCACTGCCCAGCACCTCCTCCTCCAGGTACACACCAGCACACTCAGCACCTCCTCCTGTTGTTAATGTGACTTTTTATCAGTTTTAATGACTGAAATCAATCAATCGATTGACTAAGGTCAAAGTGTTTCTCAAAGAGGGAAACATGTGCGTCATAGAAAACTCTAAACAATGATCCAATAAGTGCTTTTATAGAATCAGTTTTCTACTTCTTCTATTTTACAAGATTTCATGGAGCACCTGTAATAAAATAAATGGGACGCAGTGTTTGTGCAGTGACTCGCAGCACCTGTGCCCTGTTTAAATAACCTTTATTGAGCTGTCAGCGGACAGAACGGTGAGGCCTCAGTGCTGAGTGTGAGCGCCACCTGGTGGCCCGTGGACCGACCTTTCAGCGATGCTGGAGAAGTCGCTTCATCATTGGCCGACGTTCCCAAACCAGAACTCCAGATGGCTTCATTTCGTTTTTTTACTTCCAAACATTCAAATCCAGGTGGTTTATGTTCCACCCGTGCAGTCTGACAGCTGACTGTCACTCAGGGTGGGTCAGGGTGGGTAGTTCAATGCCCTCCTCCTCAGTCCACACGTCCAGCTGTCCTTGAGTCGGATACGTAACACCAAGCACAGACTACCAGCCCGATCACCCGACAGCCTTGCTGATGTCATATCCTGCCAGCACACCTGCATGACTGAACGTGGATAGGTGACTGCCCCCTACTGTCCACAAATATTTTACACCAAAACAAATGGAGGAGCGAAACAAAAGAATGATTCTTATCACATCAGCGCCACTGTAAGACAAAAAATTTGATGATCGTTGTGAGAATAAAGTCGAAATGTGGAGATTAAAGCCTCCTACAACACGCCCTG